>NW_027206304.1:0-252500 GCF_024711535.1 Dipodomys merriami
TTTTCCTTTGGCAGGTCCAAGTTTGAAATATGAGCCTAGGCCCTATCCCTGATCTCTTCTTTCTCAAGGGTAGTGCTCTCCCTTGAGCCACAGCCCCAACCCATGGGGATACTTTCGTGTGATCTCTTAGAAATAAGAGTGTCGGGACTTTCCTTCCCTGGCTGAATTCAAATTGTCATTTTCTACATCTCAGCCTTCTAAGCAGTTAGGATTGCACACAGGAGCCACTGACACCCTGGCTTACTTTTCTTCTTCTCCTTCTTCTCCTTCTTCTCCTTCTTCTCCTTCTTCTCCTTCTTCTTCTTCTTCTTCTTCTTCTTCTTCTTCTTCTTCTTCTTCTTCTTCTTCTTCTTCTTCTTCTTCTTCTTCTTCTTCTTCTTCTTCTTCTTCTTCTTCTTCTTCTTCTCCTTCTTCTCCTTCTTCTCCTTCTTCTCCTTCTTCTCCTTCTTCTCCTTCTTCTCCTTCTTCTCCTTCTTCTCCTTCTTCTCCTTCTTCTCCTTCTTCTCCTTCTTCTCCTTCTTCTCCTTCTTCTCCTTCTTCTCCTTCTTCTCCTTCTTCTCCTTCTTCTCCTTCTTCTTCTTCTTCTTCTTCTTCTTCTTCTTCTTCTTCTTCTTCTTCTTCTTCTTCTTCTTCTCCTTCTTCTCCTTCTTCTCCTTCTTCTCCTCCTTCTCCTCCTTCTCCTCCTTCTCCTCCTTCTCCTCCTTCTCCTCCTTCTCCTCCTTCTCCTCCTTCTCCTCCTCCTCCTTCTTCTTCTTCTTCTTCTTCTTCTTCTTCTTCTTCTTCTTCTTCTTCTTCTTCTTCTTCTTCTTCTTCTTCTTCTTCTTCTTCTTCTTCTTCTTCTTCTTCTTCTTCTTCTTCTTCTTCCTCTTCTTCTTCTTCTTCTTCTTCTTCTCCTTCTTCTCCTTCTTCTCCTTCTTCTCCTTCTTCTCCTTCTTTCTTCTTCTTCTTATCGTGGCAATCTTAAATCTTCACAGTGACATTCCAATGGTTTGCATTCAAAGTAAACTACCCAGCCCTTGAGTTCGAATGCCAGGACTGCCACCCATAAATGGAAGGAGATCCTGACAAACTAGTTTCTATTTATATGAATGCTATCAAAGTAATAATTAAATTTGCATTTAATTCATGATTCTATTTGAGAACACAAAAATTATTGGATTTATATCTTCCATTCTAGCACCATGGTATGATTCCCCTAATGGAAGGATATTGACTAATTTTTAATTAATGTTTTTTTTTTTTTTTTTTTGGTCAGTCATGGGGCTTGAACTCTGGGCCTGGGCGCTGTCACTCAGCTCTTCAGCTCAAGGCAAGTGCTCTACCACTTGAGCTAGAGCGCCACTTTCGGTTTTCTGGTGGTTTATTGGAGATAGGATTCTCGCGGTCTTTCCTGCCCGGGCTGGCTTTGAACCGCGATCCTCAGATCTCAGCCTCCTGAGTAGCTAGGATTACAGGCGTGAGCCACCAGCACCCGGATTTAATTAATGTTTTTATAAGTATTCAACCATGATACTTCATTCAATGGAGACATAACTTAATAACTAATAATTGGTAATTATATATATATATAATTTAATGATATCCTCACATTCTCTCTCTCTCTCCACACACACACACACACACACACACACACACACACACACACACACATATATATATATATATATATATATATATATATATATACAACACTATATTTGGCAAAACTCTGGCTTGATCACAGGTCCTCAGAACTTCCTGGCAGCTCAGTTTGCCAGAGGCTGGTGTGCTAAGACTGTAACTCCATTTATGGATTGGCCATTGTAGGCTGTGAGTTGAAATCCCAGCATGGCCAAAAATTTATTCATGGATTAAGAAGCCACTTTTGACACATTTTTTTTCTTGAAAAAAAGTCCTGGGTCTCAGTATGACGTATAATTCACATGCAAATATATCCTGTGTGATAGGATGTAATAAATGAAATGTTATATGGGTAATAATACTAAATAAATAAGGGTAATAAACGTCATACTCACTAAACCCATGAATGTGAATAGATATCATATATGAATATTATTTTTTCCAGTTCTGGGGCTTCAGTTCAGGCCTTGGGAACTGGTCTGAATTTCTTGTCTTCAAGTAAGGTGAGCTTCCCCTTCACCCACTGTAGCACAGAGTGACCCAGACCCTGAGTTCAAGTCCCAGGCCTGCCAGAAAAATGGTGCAAATTCCAAGCCAGGGCCTCATTTATTAAGTTTTGGCCCAGCACAGGCCTTGAACTCAGGTCTCAGCCTTTCTCCCACAGCTGATCCTGGAATCCTAGGACCCGAGTTAAAATATCAGAGTTGTCAAAAAATAAATAAATAAAAAGGATTAGGATAAAATTAAGAAGTTCAAGAAGGTGCTTTTACATTTTTTTTTCCCTTTACATTGTGACCATTCCGCGTCTAAATGACAAGGCCCAGAAAGTGTACATGACCTCGCATGTTGGATGTTTGGCTGGCTATTAGGGAAGCCATAGACAAAACCTCAACTTAGGCCTTGAGGTAGAATCCCAGGACTGCCATTAATGATTGGCGGGAGATTCTAAAATGCATTCTAATATACATCCATTCAAATGTTATAAAAGTAACAATTTAATTAATAGTTATTGTATGAGTACAGTATAAAATTCTACACAACAATTATACTACATTGACTAATTTTCAATTAATCCTTTATTATGTATTCAACCATGATAATTAAAAATGGAAGGAATAATTTAATTGTCAATAATTGGTAGTAATATAATATATGTAATTTCATGATATACAGACATCTTTCTTTTATTTTATATATTTGTATATGTGTGTGTGTGTGTGTGTGTGTGTGTGTGTGTCAATGCACACAATTATCTTTTTATACACTTGTCACTCCTGAGGCTCAGTGGTATAGTGATGGTTAGTACATACAAAGCCCCGGATTAAATTCCTCACTACCACATGCACATAAAAATCCGGAAGTTGTGATGTTGCTCAAGCAGTTGAGCACTAGCTTTGAGCATAAAAGATAGGGACTGTGTCTAGACCGTTATTCAAGACCCAGGATGGGCACCAAAAACAGACTGAATGTTGTGACTGCAACTCTGTAAAGATAGGACTTCAAATACCTCAACACAGAACAAGCCAGGTGTCTGGTGCTGACACTTGCCATATAACCTGACTTAGCCAGAGGTATACCACTACAACCAAGCTCCAATCCTTGTACAATCCTTGTACAAGAGAAACTAGGTACAGTGCTCATGTCCTGAGTTCAAGCTCAAAGGACTAGTTTATGCAGAGAGAGAGAGAGAGAGAGAGAGAGAGAGAGAGAGAGAGAGAGAGAGAGAGAGAGAGAGAGAGAGAGAGAGAGAGAGAGAGAGAGAGAGAGAGAGAGAAAGCAGAAGTGAAGCTGTGACACAAAATGGTAAAGCATTAGACTTCTGCCAGAGCACCCAGGCCCTCTGTTCAACCCCAAAACCTAGCCACCCAGGGCCCAACTAGGAGAGGTCAAAGGTTTCACCAGCCAAAAATGACAGGAAGTTTGTGATATCCAACACATGCTTGGATTTCACAAGCTTCCAGAAACATAGGAGAGGCATCATAGGCCCATCATCACCCTCAATGAAACATTTCATTAGGTTCAGTGCCCTAGTTGTCTGTCAGAAGGACTCCTGAATTATATTGAGCACTGTATCTTAACACCGGAAAATAGTCTCACAAAGGCAGGATAAGTGCATAGAACTTGGACTGCCATGTGACATGGCACAAATGAAGGCTTCCTGTCAAACTAGAGCACTGGGAAGGGAGATAGCTTGGGGTACAAAGAGAACTTTTTCTCCTGACCTTCAGAGCCCACCCACACTCCTCCTCATTAATTGGCCCAGATAGAGTAGTTTGTTACACAGCTGTATAGGACTGAGTTCTTTTGTCTTCCTGTCCAGACAATGAGAGAGAATTCTTCCAGCAAGCCTGGGATGCAGAGAAACCCTGAGGCTACACTGGGAGCAGTGAGGGGAGCCCTGGAACATGCAATGTCATTAAAGCAGTCTCTGTGTTATGAACTCATTGTATTGAATACAAATTTCCTAGGTTGGTGCCATTCATCATAGCTACTCTGGAGCTTCACCTATAGGAATACATCCATACATACACAAAGACATGGAGATACAGGTTCTTTATGAGGGGGCAGGTCCTGGCTTTGAACCATGAGCCTGGGCATTTTCCCTGAGCCCCTTTCGGTCAAGGCAAGTGTATTAAGCTTGAGTCAAACCCCACTTCTGGGTTTTTCTGTGATCTCTTAGAAATAACAGTGTCAAGGTCTTTTTTACATTGGATGGATTTAAATTCAGATTCTCTACATCTCAGACTCCTGAGGATCTGGAATTACATTCAGCAGTCACTGGCACCTTCTTTCTTTTCTTCTCCATTTTTTAATCTGGAAAATCTGACTTCTTAATGGGTCATTCCAATGGTTTGAACTTATAAGAGACTACCCAATGTTCTTTATAGCTGCTTTCTCTGAGAAGGATTTTCTCTCCTCATCTTCCACTCTGGTCACAGGTTTGAAGCCAATAGTGAGAAATGAGTGTCACAGGATTGAGGAGCAAATGTCGACAGGACATGCCAGTTCTGTCACTTAACATTGAGCTACAGTAATTTTACTGTCTCAGGATGAGAGGACTGAAAGTTGGAGCAATCCTCATACTGTCTGCATTTCTCATTTTCCCTTTAAACTTATGTAATAATTATGAGTGTTTTGTGTCTCCAACCTTAATTATTTAGAACACACTAGAAGCATATTCATGTTTCTGTTTTCTCTAGTACCTCTCAACATTTAGACTAAAAGTTTTTGTGGAGTGGCTCCTAGGGGAATCCCTGAGGAAAGCTATTTGAAGCCTCCTCAGGAGATCACCATTGAAAGCCAGTCCTAGAAGGAATTTCTGTGAGATTCTTGTCTCCAATAAACCACCAGAAAACCAGAAGTGGAGCAGTGGATTAGAGGGTAGAGCTCTAGTTTTGAGAGAGAAAGTTGAGCAGGAGATAGAGGCCAGACCAGGCAGAAAAGCTTGGGAGTTGCTTATGTTACAGGCCTGTGTCCTTATATGATGCACATTGAAGCCCTCAGCAGCCTTTATTTACATTTTATTATGAGGCATATGCAGGAACAGTCACAAATATTTCAAGGGAAAAGAAGGTCAGAGTGTATAGAAATAACTGGTATTCAGAAAGTTACACTTGAGGACACAAACTCTATCATACTTATGTAAAAACTACGATTAAGAAATAAAGATGAGGGGGCTGGAAATGTGGATTAGTGAGAGAGTGCTTGCCTAGCATGCAAGAAGTCCTGGGTTCTTCAGTAGCACATACACAGAAAAAGCCAGAATTGGTGCTGTGGCTCAAGTAGTAGAGTGCTAGGGAAAGTGCCCAAGCTTTGAGTTCAACCCAAGAAATGTCAAAGGTAGGTAGGTAGGTAGGTAGTTATGTAGGTAGGTAGATATATAGATAGATAGATATAAAATTGATACATGAATCTGGTCTTGGATATCAGGAGGAAAGAAGGGAACAGTTCCCAGTCATGAGGCCTTCAACAGTGTGCCAGGCCACCAGCATTGCCTTCATACAACCACAAAGTAGGAAGACTGTCTCTTTCCCACTGCTCAGGCAGCAAAGTGCCCAAGAGCCAAGAAGGCAAAGCCAGGTTCTAACTCAGGTGCTTGGAAATGGAAGAGAAACGGCTCTGCCTTTTCTTGGACTGGGGATTTGCATTAACGATGTGGGGAATGAAGGAAGGAGAAAGGACTGGCAGAGGTAGAAGAAGGGCCTTCAAACCTGACAGACGTAAAGTAAAAAACCCACTCCCTAAGACCAGACAGCAGTGTTTTTCTAGTCTCTTCCTTCCCTCTCTGCCACTAAACTGACTCTCTATTGGTAACCTAAAGATAGCTTGAGGCTCCCTTCACCTGAGGGAGGAAGGTTATTCATTGTTTGAAGAGGCTTAGAAAAACCTGACCCTGGTGTAAATCTAACAAATGTTTCAGGTTTCCCCCCATTGCTGGCTGTGCCTGGAATGAATGAATGAAGTGGTTTTGCAGCTCACTTCCCGGTTGAGTATGTATATTTGCCTCTGAATCCTACAGGCCTAGGTCTCTGCACCTAGCCTGGCTTTTGAAACTGTTTTCTGTCCTTCAAATACAGTGTTACACTGGAGTTCTTTCGGCTAGCCGCGCTAGGGCTTGAATCCTGAGAACTTCATTTGAACATTGGATGGGTCAGTGATTTTTTTTCCTTCTATAGCTTGAGAATTCTAAGAACATTTAGAGTGAAAGTAACTTCTCATTACCAAGGGAAACACACAAAGCTGTTGAACATCTGACCTTTCAGAAGTGGAAGTCAGAGTTTCATAGACATTCCTGCCCTTGTTTGCTTCACCCTGTGATCCTCAGACCTCAGGTTCCTGAGCTAGAGTGATGGGTGTGAGTTACTGGTGCTCTGCTAGGTTCAGAACTGTAATGACATTGATAATACAAGTCAACTGCTTATCTCATAGGGCTTGGGGAGCATATTAAGCCTTTCAACATTGGACTTTTCAAATCCCTTTAGCACACAAGGTTATAATGCTAGAGACTGAGAGGTTGGGCATATGGATGTGCTATACTTGAGCCTTAAGCTCTGACTCCTATTCTGGTGTACATCAGCGTTCATTTTCCAGAGAATGTTCTCCTAATTAGCAAACAGGAAAAGTATTTGATTAACCCTTACTTTTTTCCAGTTGTGTGTCTTATATCAAGCCTGGGCCCTGTCCCTGAGCAATTCAGCTAAAGCTAACACTCTATCACTTGAGTCAAAGCGCCACATGGGTTTTTTTTGGTGGTATCTTGGACATAAGAGTCTAACAGGCTTTCCTTGCCTAGGCTGTCTTTGAACTATGGTCTTCAAATCTCAGCATCCAGAGAAGCTGGGGTTCCAGGTGTGAGCCACCCCCATCTGGCCTATTGTTTTTTAGAGTCCTGGGGCTTCTTTTTTTCAAGGCTAGCACTCTATCATTTGAGCCACTCCATTGCTTCTGGCTTTTTCTGACTATGTGGCACTGAAAATTCAAACCCTGGTATTCATGCGTGTTGAGCTAAATCTTTCCACTAAGCCACATTTCTAGGCTTGCCCTTACAATCTTATCCCACAACTTGCCTGTCCTCAAGAAAAGGCTACTAAGTATAAATCATTATAGAAATCCCTATAGGAAGGTGTTCAAAGATAAAAAGACAAAGCTCATCCTTTAGCGATACTCTAAACATATGAAGACTATGACAAATGCCACCATTTAATTATGTATCATGTTTCAACACAAAAAGTTTTAATGAAAAATGAGTCAATGTCCTAAATTATTGTGTATAATTTTATAATAGACGTGCAAAATGTAATAAATATTATGTGTATAATACTAAATAAAATAAACAATAAATGAATGAATCAAATAAAATATACAAAATCAATAATAATCATAATATGTAATAAACATACATATGTAAGTATATATCATAAATTACACGTGTATATAGATATCTTTTCCATTGCAGGGCCTTCATTCAGGCCATGGGAACTCTAGTCTGAATTTCTTTTCCTCAAGGACACCCATTTTGCAAATGAGTTACCTAGGTGGTGAGATCAAATTCCACAAATGGTAGAAATATTGGTCCAGTTCCAAGACAGTGACTTAATTTTTAATGGAAGCAGTTATGTTTATTCAGTTACATACTGACCATTAAAAAAATCAGTGCAGAATTTTTTACAGCTATTCAGACGTATTTCCCTTACTCCCAAAGTGCTTCTCTGAACACTACATTGTTTCTTTTTTGTATGTTTTTTATTGTAAAAATGTTGTACAGAGAGGTCACAGTTACATGAGCAAGGTCTTGAATATATTTCCTATTGAGTATTGTAGCCTGCTCCTTTGTTTTCCCCCTACCATCCCTTCCCTCCCATCTCCACAACTACTCCCCATACCCAATTCTGGAATCGTACACCCAGAGGGCTTGCAGGAAAAAAAAAAGTGGGATAGCACGAAAATTGGCGAGCTGCAGAGGGCTGGAGGTTTTACGTTTTTTTCTTTGCACGATTACCATCCTGGTTCTGAATGAGACAGATGGCTGCAAAGTGGACATGACCTGCCATATCTGAAGGCTGGCATGCTATCTGGGAACCCATAGGCCAACTGTCAACAAGTATGACACATGTTTTCCTTTCCTGGGCTAGTCCTAAGTGTCAGGCATGATTGAGAACACATCTACAAATCTATATGCTAGATGATAGAATGTAAAATATATAATACATAGTTAGGTATCATCATAGTCAATAAAATAAATGGTAAATAAATGAATAAAACAAAAAATATAATGAATAACCACCACAACATAATATAGGCTGAACATCTGTATGGAAGTTCAATTCTATCTTTAAAATGTATATAAGTAGTACGTTTTCCAGGGCTGGGGCTTGAATTCACACCTACGGAACAGGCCTGACTCTTTGGTCTTCAAGCATGGTGAGCTTCCCCTTCCCCCACAGTGCAACAGAGTTACCTAGACCCCGTGTTCAAATCTGAGGCCTTGCAGACAAAAAAAATGCCACACATTCCAAGCAAGGGTGCTTCATTAACATTTTTAATATGTTTTTAAGTTCACTTCACCTTTATTTGATACATTTTGATTTTATAACACGAGTTTTTCAAAAAAGGTGTTTAAACTTTTACATTTCAGCATAGCCCATTGGTGTTTCTATTTTGACCATCTGCCATGAAGAGTGAGAATGAAAATAAGGACACCATTTCTCCCTAGATGGTGGGGACAGTTGAATTTATTTCTATTTAGAGTTATTTCTATAATTATAAACTCTCTGCATTCGTGTCATGTTAGTTTTCCTCAGCGCCTAACACAAAACACACTAGGGGATTCCTGATAGCAGAAAAGGTTGGGTTTCTGAATAAAAGTTCACTTCTGTGAGGACAGTAGGTAATTGTAAGCATTTTGGGAATAAACTGGATTGTAAAATGAAAAACAAAAACATTGGGACTGGGATGTAGCTCAGTAGTGGAGTATTTGCCAAAAGAGCATAAGATTCTGGGAGAAAAGTTTCCTAAAGATTAGAATGTTAGAATTTTATGATCTGTATGAACAAAATTTTTTTTGGTCATGGGCCTGAACTCAGGGTTTATTCCTGTACTCTTCAGCTCAATGCGAGCGATCTACTGCTTGAGTCACAGTGCTACTTCCAGTTTTCTAATGGTTTATTGGAGATAAGAGTCTCACGAACTTTCCTGTCCTGGCTGGCTTTGAACTGCCATCCTCAGAACTCAGCCTCCTAAGTAGCTATGATTATAGGCACGAGGCACCTGTGCCAGGCACGTGAACAAACTTCTTAAAGATTGATTCTGAGAAAAGAAACTTGGAATAAAATTTTAGTATAAATAACTTATAATGCCATGTTTAAGGCACTAATTCAGAAGTATTTATTAATTGGTTGGTTTCTTAGTTTATTTAAAGTTATATTATATATATGCATTATTAATATATATACATATATATTATTTAAAACATAGATTTGAAGTGTACCTAAGAACATATGTGCTCATGTAAAGTTAGACAACTGCACAAGCTTCATTATTTTTTTTTCCAGTTTGGTTGGTACCATAAATTAGGTGGGATTTTTATACTGCTGTTTTGTTCTCTGTTTTTGGAAGATTTCTCTCCCTCTTATCCCTCTGCCCCACCGTCCATGCACTTGAACTCAGCTTGCTCTTTCTTGGCTTGGTTGTTCATAGCTGATTTTCTATGACTTCAATCATACCTGTAGCCAGGCTTTCCAGTTAATTGGAGGTGATTTCTCTCAGGCTTTTCTGCCTTCATTGGCTTTGAAATTTCATCTTCCAGTTCTCAGCCTCCTGTGTAGCTAAGATTACAGATGTGAGCCATTGTGGTGCCTAGGGATAAATTAGACTTTGGTTGGTGTTTTCTTTCTGTTTTGCTAAGCATGGGATCATCTACTATAGAACTTCTGTGAATGTCCTGGGTCTGAAGTAGGATATACAATACATATGCAAATCTGTATACTTCTCATAAGATGTAATGAATTTAATACGTGTTATAAGTGTAGTAATAGTCAATAAATATAATGAATGAATAATAGAAAAATAAATACACTAAAAGAAATATGCAGTAAACATAAGTATGTAGATATTCATCATTTATTCAAATGTGGATGAATATTACTTAACAGGGCTGGGGATTGAATTCAGACCTAGGGAACAGTCCTGAATTACTTGTATTCAAAAGGGTGAGTTTCTCCATCCTCCACAGTGCATTAAAGTTTCCGACACTCCAAGTGCAAATCCCAAGCCTGCAAGAAAAAAAAAATGAGCACTAATTCCAAGCCAGGGAGCTCTATTAATATATTTACTATTTTTTAAATTTAATTTAATTTTATTTGTGAACATACTGTACAGGGATAAATAGGGTAGCAGCCTGCCTGTTATGTGTGTTTGCTTGACGATTTTTGGCTGATGGTACACCGAGAAATATTTTCTGCCTTGCTGAGACAATTCTTTATTCTCTTTCTTTCTTTTCTTTCTTTTTCTTTTTTTCTTTCTTTCCTCTGTCCCTTCTTTCTTCTTTCTTTCTTTCTTTTTCTACCTTTCTTTTTCTTTTTCTTTTCTTACCATTATTTTATTTTATTATAGAGATGATGCACAGAAGGGTTATAGTAACATACGAAAGGTACTAAGTATATTTCTTTTCCTACAGTGTTATCCCCTCCCTTTCTCCTGCTTTCTGTTCCCGAGGACTGCCCCCACCCATGTTGTAAAGCTCATTTCCAACAAAGTGTCTAGTGAGTATCACTGTTGCTTTGCTTCCCCCTTCCTTGCTCCATGGTTCCACATCCCTTTTCCAAATCAGATAAACTTTGATAGTCCAATGGTTTTTCAGTGCATAGTTATAACAAGGACAAACGCAACTTGTATCTGAAATTCACTGAAAGCAACAGTTAAAGGGTGGGGCCTTGTTTTTAATCTCAACTCCAATTGATATGCAAATGAATTTCACACCCTTCTCTACACACGCTTCTCTAAGCCCTCCCACCCTAAGTATAAAAAGAATGGAACTGGTTTTGACATGACATTTTGTACTTCTCATTGTTGCAACAGGTCCACCTGAATCCTTAAACGACTTGTTTGTCCCCATCTCCTCCACATGTTATACTGACATCAAATATAGTGAAAGTGGGGGTTACACTGTGGGGGAGGGACATACAAAGCAACAAAGAAATAATCTTGTAAATGCATTAGAAACACATGCATGAAAGAAAAAAACATTAAAATACATATCTAAGGGTTCATTTTCTTGACATCACATTATCTGACCTTTTCCGCTTGACTCATACATATACTAGATATTACAAATAAGGGAAACCATGGGACCTATGTTTCTTTGGGCCTGGCTTACTTCACTTAATATAAGTTTTTCCAAGTTTTTCCATTTCCTAACAAATGGGGCCATGTCATTCTTTCTGATGGAGACATAGAATTCCATTGTGTATATATACCACACTTTTTTGATCCATTCATCTACTGAGGGGCATCTGGGTTGGTTCCATATCTTAGCTATGGTAAATAATGCTGCAATAAACATAGTTGTGCTGGTAGCTTTAGTGTGGTCTTGTTTGTAAACATTTGGGTAAATGCCCATAAGTGGGATTGCTGGGTTATAGGGGAGTTCTATGTGAAGTCTTTTGAGGAACCTCCATACTGCTTTCCAAAGTGGGTGAACAAGTTCACATTCCCACCAACAATGAGGTAAGGTTTCTTTCTGCCCACATCCCCTCCAGAATCTGTTGTTGTTAGAGTTCTTGATTTTTGCCATTCTAACTGGAGTGAGGTGATATCTCAATGTTGTTTTGATTTGCATTTCTTTTATGGCTAGGGATGTTGAACATTTCTTCATGTGTCTATTGGCCATCCTTCTTTCTTCATCACAGAAGTTTCTCTTTAAGTCTTTCGCCCACTTATTTATTGGGCAGTTGTTTCTTGATGATTTGTTGTTGGGGGGTTTAATTTTTTGAGTTCCAAGTATATTTTAGATATGAGACCCTTGTCCGTTTTATGGCTAGTAAAGTTCTTCTCCCAATCCATGGGCTTTCTATTGATCTTGCTAGCTATGTCATTTGTCCTGCAGAAGCTCTGCAACTTTATGCAATCCCATTTGTCCAACCTTTCTTTGATTTGTTGTGTGTCCGGGTCTCTATTCAGAAAGTTTCGGCCTGAGTCAAGGAGACCTAGGGTTTTTCCTATTCCATCCTGTAATGTTTTCAGAGTGTCTGCTTTGAGTTCAAGATCTTTGATCCATTTGGAGTTGATTCTGGTGCAGGGTGATATATAAGGATCTAGCTTTAGTTTTCTACATGTAGTTAACCAATTTTGCCAGCACCATTTACTGAAGAGGCTGTTTTTGTTCCATTCTATTGTTTTAGCTCCCTTATCAAAGATTAGATGGCTATAGTTCTGTAGGTTCATTTCTGGGTTTTCAATTCTATTCCATTGGTCCTGAGGTCTCTTCTTAGGCCAATACCAAGCTGTTTTGATTACTATGGCTTTATAGTAGAGTTTGAATTTTGCTATTGATATTCTTCCAGCAGTGTTCTTTCCGTTGAGGAGCGATTTTGCTATTCGGGGTCTTTTATTCTTCCATATGAATTTTTGGATTGCCTCTTCTATTTCCTTGAAGAATGAGGTTGGAATTTTGATAGGTATTGCGTTGAATTTGTAGATAGCCTTGGGAAGTATTGCCATTTTCACGATGTTAATCTTTCCAATCCAGGAGCATGGGAGGTTTTGCCATTTTCTAAGTTCTGTGTTGATTTCCTTTTTCAAGATTTTAAAGTTTTCATCATAGAGGTCCTTCACTTCTTTAGTTAAGTTAATTACTAGGTATTTTATTTTTTGTGGGGCTATTACAAATGGAGTTGCTTTCCTAATTTCAGCCACACTTTTCTAATTGTTGGCATACAGAAAAGACATTGATTTTGGGGGTTAATTCTATAACCTGCTACTTTGAAAAAGTTTTGAATCAGTTTGAGTAATTTGGGAGTGGAGTCTATGGGATTCTTTAAATACAAGATCAGGTCATCTGCAAAGAGGGAGAGTTTTATTTCTTCTTTCCCTATTTGGATCCCCTTTATGTCTGCATCTTGTCTTATTGCTGTAGCTAGGCATTCTAATACTAGATTGAAAAGAAGTGGAGAGAGTGGGCATCCTTGTCTTGTTCCTGAGTTAAGACGAAATGGCTTTAGGTTTTCACCATTGAGTATAATGCTGGCTGTAGGTTTGTCATATACAGCCTTTATTGTATTGAGGACTGTTCCATGGATTCCTAATTTTTCAAAACTTTCATCATAAATGGGTGTTGGATCTTGTCGAATGCTTTTTCTGCATCTATTGAGATAACCATGTGGTTCTTATTCTTGCTCCTGTTGATGTGATGAATAATATTAATTGATTTGTGTATATTGAACCAGCTTTGCATCCCTGAAATTAATCCTTTTTGATCATGGTGTATGATTTTTTGCATGAATTGTTGAAGTCGATTGGCCAAAATTTTGTTGAGAAGTTTTGCATCAATGTTCATCAAGGAATGGGTCTATAGTTCTCATTCTTTGATGAGTCCCTGCCTGGTTTTGGGATGAGTGTTATGATGGCTTCATAGAATGTGTTCGGTAGTGAACTTTCTCTTTCAATTTCATTGAAGAGTTGGAGGAGTATTGATGTGAGCTCTGCTTTGAAGGCCTTGTAAAATTCCGCTGTAAAACCATCTGGTCCTGGACTTTTCTTAGCTGGGAGGTCTCTTATTGCTGTTTATATTGCAGTGCTTGATATGGGCCTGTTAAGCTGGTTTAACACATCTTGGTTTAGTTTTGGCATGTCAATATTTGGTAGGAAAAGGTCCATTTCTGTCAAGGTCTCAAACTTATTAGCATAAAGATTTGAGAAGTATTCCCTTATAATGTTCTGAATCTTGGTTTTTTCCGTGGTGATGTTTCCATTCTCATCTCTGAGTTTATTAATTTGGGTGTGTTCTCTTCTTTTTCTGATAAGATTTGCTAAGGGTCTGTCAATTTTGTTAAGTTTTTCGAAGAACCAACTCTTTGTTTTGTTGATTCTTTCTATAGTTTTTGTGGATTCTAATTCATTTAATTCTGATATAATTTTGATTATTTCTTTCCGTCTACTGGATTGGGGTTTATCTTGCTGCTCTTTTTCAAGGAGGTTTAGATGTGTCATTAAATTGCTTGTTTCAGATCTCTCCAATTTGTTGATGTAGGAGCTCAGAGCTATAAACTTGCCTCTGAGTACTGCCTTTGCTGTGTCCCAGAGGAGCTGGTAATTTGTGTGTTCATTTTTGTTGAATAGCATGAACATTTGAATTTCCTTTCTAATCTCTTCCATGACCCACTCATGATTCAGCAGTGTGTTGTTCAGCCTCCATGTGATCCCGGACTTTCTTTGTTGGCTTTTGGTGTTGAGTTCTAATTTTATTCCCTTGTGGTCAGAGAGAATGCAAGGTATAACTTCAATGTTTCTGAATTTAGACAAGTTTGCTTTGTGGCCTAAAATGTGGTCTATTTTAGAAAACGTTCCATGTGCTGCTGAGAAAAACGTGTATTCTGATACTGCTGGGTGAAATGTTCGGTAGATGTCTGTTAAGTCTAGTTGATCTATGCAGCTGTTTAGATCTGCAGTTTCTCTGTTGAGTTTTTGCCGAGTTGATCTATATAGTGGGGAGAGTGGTGTGTTAAAATCCCCAACAATTAATGTCTTTGGATCTATATGAGATTTGAGGGAAAGTAGTGTTCTTTGATAAATTTGGGTGCTCCATTGTTTGGCGAATAGATATTTAGAATTGTAATATCCTCCTGAAGGAGAGATCCTTTAATTAGTATGTAGCGACCTTCTTTATCTCTTCTCACAAATTTTAATTTCAAGTCTATTTTATCTGATATTAGGATTGCAACTCCCACCTGTTTATGGGGCCCGTTTGCTTGGTAGATTTTGTTCCAGCCTTTAACATTGAAAATGTTTTTCTTTTTACGGGCAAGATATGACTCCTGCAGGCAGCAGATAGAAGGAACTTGTTTTTTAATCCAATTAGACAGTCCATGTAGCTTAATTGGAGAGTTCAGTCCGTTAACGTTAAGAGATAGGACTGAGAGGTATTTGGGAGTTCCTGCCATTTTATCCACCTTCTTGGGGGCTGCGAAAACTGGGTTCTTCCTATGGTTCTTGGAATCTCAGTTTGGGTGCAGTTTCTTGGCCTTTGTTGCGGTCTTGTTGGTTTTCTATGCTTAGGACATCTTTAAGAACCTTTTGTAGGGCTGGTTTGGTGGAGATGGATTGTTTCAATTTTTCTTTGCTATGGAAGGTTTTTATTTTGCCTTCAGTTATGAAGGAGAGTTTAGCTGGGTACAGTATTCTTGGTTGATAGTTGTTTGTTTTTAGGGCATTGCATACATCATTCCAGGCTCTTCTTGCTTTGATTGTCTCTGCTGAGAAACCTGAGGTGATTGTAATTGGTTTCCCGTTATAGGTGATTAACCTTTTCTCCTTGACAGCTTTAAGGCTCTTTTCCTTGGTCTGAGTTGATCCTGTGTGGATTATAATGTGACTGTGGGATGTCCTATTCTGGTCTGGTCTATTTGGGGTTCTAAAAGCGTCTTGTATCTGAATAGGCCTATCTTTTTGTATGTTTGGGAAGTTCTCTGCTAGGATCCTGTTAAACAAATTTCCTAGACCATTGACTTTTGTTTCTAGGTGCTCCTCTACACCCATTATCCTTAGATTAGGCCTTCTGATGGTGTCTTCCAGGTGTTGCATAGATCTATCATATTTCTTGGACTTGTCTTGGATGGTTGTATGTTCTTTCTCTATAATATCTAGGCTGTCTTCAATCCCTGAGATTCGATCTTCTGCATGGTCTAACCTGCTGTCAAGACTCTCTACTTTGTTTTTTTATCTCTTTTCCTTCTAATGTGTCAGCTTTGATGGCTTCAATTTCTTTGTTGAAGCTCTGTTTTAGGTCTTGTATGAATTTCTTTACTTCCTTAATTTGGTGTTCAGTGTTTGTTCTCAAATTACTTAGTTGATTGGTTCTGGTTTCTTTGGACTCCCATTCCTTCTGTTGGGTTCCATTCAGCATTCCCTTTGTGGTATCTCTGACTTACTTCAGCTCTTTGTTAATGGATTTCATGAATGCCTTTAGTGATCTTTGTGTATTCTCTACCTGGTCTCTCAATTCCTGAATTACTCTTTGATTAGCTTCCCCCCGTTTGTGGGATTCCTGCAGTTCTCTTTCCTCCCGTTCGTGGAATTCCTGCAGTTCTCTTTGAGTGTTCTCAGCCTGCTCATGCCATTCCTCCCTTTCTCTTTGAGTATTCTCAAGTTGTTCACGCAAATCCTGTATCAGTTTTTGAGTAGCTTCCTCACGCTTATGATATTCCTGTATAAACGTTTGGGATGCCTCCTCTCTCTCCCTATCACGCTCATACAGAGTCCTTTGTAAGTTGTCAAATTTCTCATTTATCATGTTTGCCACCAGTGTTTGTAGAGCTATTTGGGAACTCTCCTCTCTATTTTTCATTATCTGATCTGACCCCTGATTATCAAGATTGGGAATTGAGATACCCGGATTTGCCATTTTTCTTGTGTTTTTCTGGTTTACTCTGCCCATTTAAGATGAAAATAGCACCAGTTTTTTGCTAGAACACTATCTTAAGGCAACCATCAACCAACGTTTGCATTTATACAGTCAATAGTGTACAAACACAATCTAGTTCAACAGATACATCTATTCAACATCAAACAACTATATGTTAATGGGCTTTGAACCGCAGAGAAGAATTTGGAAAACCAGAAATTTTTAGGGGTAGGGAGAGATGTGGGTAAAAAATAGGAATAGATTGGTGTAGGGAGGCACAGGGAGAATTAACTATGTCTATTTTTACTATTTTTATAATTTTAAATTTTATTTTATTTTTATATATTTTATTACAATTTTATTTTATTTATTTATTCATTTATTTTGTCAAGCACAGGGCTTGAACTCAGGTTGTAGCAACTCTGCCTCAGCCTCCATCATCCTAAGCTGGGATGGTGCAGCTTCTGGGCCCACAGCCATTCCTGGGATCCTAGTCCTCAGGGGTTTACAGTAAAACAAATTGAAAACGGCACTGAAAAATTGCCACAAATTGAAGACGGTCGACGGTTTCTCGGTTTTTCTTACTTGCATGGTGACCATCCCCTGGATCCAAATGACACGGCTGCAACCTGTAGGTCACCGGGTATTGCTGAAGGCTGGCAGGCTGGCAGCGAAGCCATAGGCCAATCTGGACACCTAGGCCCTGAATTTGAAATCTGGTCATGCCACTTACAAAGGTCTGGAGAGCCTAAGAAACTATTGCCTGTCCATAGGAACACTAGAGGAATGTGATCAATGTCATGGTTAGATGAGTAGTTTGCCAATCAGTCTAACATTAAATTAAACCCAGTATTCACAAGATGTGGATTGATTTCAATTAATAGTTTATTATGCATTAAAATAATACTTGTGTGTGTGTGTGTGTGTGTGTGTGTGTGTGTGTGTGTGTTGTCAGTAATGGGGCCTGAACTCTGAGCCTGGGCACTCTGTATCAGCTTTTCAGTTCAGGGCTACTGCTGTAACATTTGAGACACAGAACCAATCCCGGCTTTTTCTGATCATGTTGTGCTGGGGAATCGAACCCTGGGCTCATGCATGGAAGACAAGCATTCTCCCAGTGAGCCACTTTCCCAGCCCCTAAAAGACTACTATTGATTAAATAAAGTTCTCACTACATACCTGTGTATCACTAGGAAGGTAGAATATGTCATTGAATACTAGAAAGACATTACTGGCAGTATCTAAATTTCTAAAGATATATTTATTTGTATACTACCGTCTTCATAGAAAGGTTTTGCTATTTTGGCCAAACTTGTGTCTCGATCCCAGGTCCTGGGATCCACCTGGCATCTGAATGTGCTAGAGGCTGTCGTGCTGACACTCACCCATTCATGAATTGAGCCTTCTAGGCCCTCAGTTCGGGCCCCAGCATTGCCAAATATGTCTTCTTGGGGTAAGATTCCAATTGTGATACCTGTTTTCTTTTTCTGTGCAAGTGCTGGATGTATATAATATGTCTGCAAAACTACATGCTATGGAATAGATTTGAATGAATGTAATAAATGTTATAAGAGCACTCACAGTCAGTCCATAAATAAATGGTAAATAAATAAATAACTAATAAAATATCATGAATCATTCCAACAAACACGATATAAACTGAATATATTGATGGAAGTACAAATCATATAATAAACATATCTATATATGTTATGTTCTCCAGGGCTGGGGCTTGAATTCAGGCCTAGTTAACAGGTTTGAATTGCTTGTCTTCAAGGGAGGAGAGCTCCCCCCCCCACACCCCAGGCAATGCATCAGAGTTACCCAGATTCCAAGGTGACATCCCTGGCCTGGCAGACAACAAAATAGCATGAAATCCAAGACAGGGAGCTTCAGTAGTATTGTTAAATACATAATTAATTTATTTATTGCTAAGCATGGGGCTTGAACTCAGGTGGTGGCAACTCTGCCTCAGTTTCCATCACCCTAGGCTGGGATGGTGCAGCCTCTGTACCCACAGCCATCCTGGGTCCAAGCCTCGGGGGCTGACAGGAAAACAAAATGAAAACACCACCCAAAAAAGCCCCAAACCACAGAAGGTCAGCAGTTTCTGTTTTTTTTCCTTGCACGGTGGCCATCCTGGGTCTGAATGACATGGCTGCAACCTGTAGATCACCTGGCATTGCTGAAGGCTGGCAGGCTGTCAGCGAAGCCATAGGCCAACCTGGACAGTAGGCCCTGAGTTCGAATCCTGATCATATCACTTAAATGGGGCTGGAGAGCCTAAGAAACTATTGCCTGTCCATAGGAACACCAGAGGAATGTGATCAATGCCATGGTTGGATGAGTAGTCCATGAAAGAATCTAGCATAAAATTAGACCAAATAATCCAGGACACGGATTGATTTTAATTCATAGTTTATTATGCATTAAAAGAATGCTATTGGGGGCTGGGAAGGTGGCTCATTGGTAGAGTGCTTGCCTTGCGTGCCTGAGGCCTTGGGTTTGATTCCTCACACCACATAAGCAAAAAGAAAAAAGCCAGAAGTGGTGCTCAAGTGGTAGAGTGCTAGCCTTGAGCTGAAGAGCTGAGAAACAGCGCCCAGGCCCAGAGTTCAGTCTCCACGACCGGACCCAAAGGGAAAAAAACAAACAAACAGAATACTCTTGATTAAGTGGAAATCTCACTAAATATATGAGAATCGGTAGGAATGTAGTATATGTCATTGAATACTAAATAGACAGCTCTGGCAGTACCTAAATACCTAAATTTATATTTATTTATATACCACCATCAGCATAGACAGTTACTGCTATTTTGTCCAAACCTGGGGCTTGATCCCAGGTTCTGGGATCCACTTGGCAGCTGAATGGGCTAGAGGCTGTGGTGCTGACACTCACCCATTCATGAATTGGGCCTCTCAGGCCTTCAGATCAGGTCCCATCATTGTCAAAAATTTCTTCCTGGTGTAAGATTTCAAGTGTGATACCTGTTTTCCTTTTTTGTGCAAGTTCATAATATGTCTGCAAAGTTACATGCTATGGAATAGATGGGAATAAATGTAATCAATGTTTTAGGTGCACTTACAGTTCGTAAAATAAATGTTAAAAATGAATCAATAATAAAACATAATGAATCACTCCAACAAACAATATAGACTGAATATATAGATGTAAGTATAAATTATATATTTAATATGTCTATAAATTTTATGAGGTTTTGAATTCAGGCCTAGGGTAGAGTTTAATTAATGCATAATTCTCATAGAAAATGATAGGTAAGAAGTATGGCACAAAGATTATTTTTAATTAAGAGTTCATGAAGTCTGACAATAAGAATCACATTCAGGAACTGGAGACAATGGGAAAGATACAAGAATCAGTACTCACATGTTATATAGGATTCCAACACAGCCCGCCACATCTCCTACTCTATACAAATAGGTATTTATTAGCATACTAACTTCAGCTTATTAATGGATGAATATTGGGCCGCTGGGGCTTGATCTCAGGTCCCAGGTACGACCTAACTCCTTCTTTTCTCACAGGCCAGTATCCTCACCTAGATCCTTTTGCCAATTGGGCCTGCTAAGCACTGAGTTCAAAACCCAATACTGACAAAAGATTAAATCTGATGTGAGAAGCCCATCGATCCACCTGTTTTCCTGTCCTGTGAAAGTCCTGGGTCTCAGGGAGGATGGAGAATTCTATATAGGAAACTCTATAGCCATAGAAATTGGTTGTCATCTGTGTTGGCACAGTTATGTCTGGCATCATATTCAATAAAACACAAAATGCATCCATGACTAAGACACAAAATAAAAAGAATAATTACACTCAACACATGATGCATTCCACACAAGTATGTAAATAGAGATCCTATGTGTAAAATAGGTGGGTATATTATTTTTGCCAGTGCTGGGGCTTCAAATCAGAACCTGCAACCTGGCCTGATATTGTAGTCTTCAAGGATGGTGAGCTTCCCTTTCCCACACAGTGCTATAGATTTACCCAGACTTGAGTTAGAATCCCAGCTGTGGCAGAAAAATGGTGCAAGTTCTGAGCCACGGTGCTTTATTATTATTATTATTATTACCAAGGAAAGGATTTGAACTAAGTTTGTGGTAACTCTACTTCAGCTTCAATCATCTTAGTTTGGTGGGCTGCCATTGGCCCATAGCCGATCCTGTCATCCTAGGCCCTGAAGTCTTGCAGGAAAACACAAACACACACACACACACATACAGACACAGACAGAGAGAGAGAGAGAGAGAGAGAGAGAGAGAGAGAGAGAGAGAGAGAGAGAGAGAGAGAGAGAGAGAGAGAGAGAGAGAGAGAGAGAGAGAAGAGAGGGAGAGAGAGAGAGAGAGAGAGAGAGAGAGAGAGAGAGAGAGAGAGAGAGAGAGAGAGAGAGAGAGAGAGAGAGAGCCGTGGCATGGATTTTTTACATTTTGTTCCTTTCCACGGTGACCATCCTGGGTCTTAATGACATGCCTACAAAGGGTTCTTCAACTTGCATTGGTGAAGGCTAGCAGGATATCAGGGAAGCCATAGGTCCATGCAGCAATGTAGGCCCTGAGTTCGAGTCCTGGTCCTGACACCTACTAATGGGGGTAATTCCCAAGAGACTCGTTCCTGTACATCAAAATACCAATGGAATGTGAGCAAACTCATGATTGAATGAGAAGTTTCTGCATGCATCAGTCTAGTCTAAAATTAGAAGTAATGATCCTAGTATGCTGATTGATCATAATGAATAGTTTATTAAGCACGAAAAGAATCCTATTCCTTCAATGGTGGCATGGTAACTACCTAAGAGTTGGTAGGAATGTAGTTAATAGGTAGATGTCTCTGGAACTCTATACAAATATATATATATATATATATATTGGTATACTACCACCTGCCTATCCATGTATGACTATCTTGTCCACGCTTGTGGCTCAATCTCAGGGTCTGGGAACTCCTGGCAGCTTCCTGGGTTAGAAGATGCCGTGCTGACACACCCATTCATGAATTGGGACTGCTAGGCCCTGAGTTCAGGTCCCAGCACTGCCAAAAATTGGATTGTGGAATAGGAAGCCTAGTGTGACACCTGTTTTCCTTTTCTCTGAGAGTCCTGGGTATAAGAACTACCTTCAACTTATGAAGGGATGACTGCTGTGTGCCGTCTCCCACCACCCCTACCTAAGGGCTCCATCTCAGGTCCTGGGAAATGCCTTGCTCATTAGTAGCTCACAGGCTGGTGTGCTCACATGGACCCATTTGCCACTCGGGTCTGCTAGGCCCCGAGTTCAGATCCCAGCAGATCCAAAATTCACCCTGATGTCAGAAGCCAATCGTTGCACCTGCTTTCCTTTCCTGTGCAAGCCCTGGGTCTCAGCTAGGATGGAGAATGCATGGGCCACCCTGTGGCCATGGGAATAGGTTGTTATTCATGTCAGCTCAGTTATACTTGTCATCATATACTCAAGAAAATACACAATACATCCATAAATAGCATACAAAATAGAATAATTACACTAAATGCACAATGCAGTCCACACACAGATATGAATATATATCCCATGTTTAAATGATCCATTCAGGACCATTATGGCCTCCCTGGGGCACGATCTCTGTTACTGGGAAAGGCTCAGCTCCTTAGTGTCTCACAGGCTGGTGTGTTCACCATGACCCTTTCACCAATTGGGCTTGCTGGGCCTTGAGTTCAAATCCCAGCACTGCCAAAAGATTTACCTTGATGTGAGAAGCCAGTCGTTGCACCTATTTTCCTTTGCTCTGCAAGTCCTGGGTCTCAGCTAGGATAGAGAATGCATAGGCAACTCTATACTCATGGGGATAGGTTGTCATCTAGGTCACAACAGGTATATCTGTCAACCTATACTCAAGAAAATACACAATATATCAATGAATAAGACACAGAATAAAGAGAATGACTACACCAAATGCAAAATGCTGCACACCCATGTATGGAAATATAGATCCTCTGTTTAAATGATGACTTTATGTCTATTTTGGCCCCCACCAGGGCTTCATGTCAGGGTTTGGGAACGCCCTAGTTCCTTAGATCCTCACAGGCTGGTGTTTTCACCATGACCCATTCACCAATTGGTCCTGCTAGGCCTTGAGTTCAAATCCCAGCACTGCCAAAAGATTCACCTTGATGTGAGAAGCCAAATTGATCCACCTGTTTTCCTGTCGCATGAAAGTCATGGGTCTCAGTGAGGATGGAGAATTCTATATAGACAACTCTATAGCTGTGGGAATAGGTTGTCATCCATGTCAATACAGTTATGTCTATCACCATACTCAATAAAATACACAATACATCCATGAATAAGACACAAAATAAAAAGAATAACTACACTGAATGCAAGATGCAAACCAGTCCTGTAGGTAGAGAGATCCTATGTTTAAAAAAGGTGGGCTTGTTATTTTGTCCAGTGCTGGGGCTTCAAATCAGGCCCTGGACCAGGTCTAACATTCTAGTCTTCAAGAATGGTGAGCTTCCCCTTCCCCCAAAGTGCAACAGAGCTACTCAGACTTCAGTTCAAATCCCAGCACTGAGAAAAGATTCATTCTGTTGTCAGAAGCCAGTCGTTGTACATGTTTTCCTCTCCTGTGAAAATATCGGGCATCAACTAGCATGTAGAATGCACAGGCAACCCTATTGAAACAGGTTGTCATCCATGTCAGCACAGTCATACTTGTCACCATACTTAATAAAATACACAATAAATCCATGAATTAGACACAAAATAAGGAGAAAATGTGCACCAAATGTAAGATGCTGTCCACACATGTATGTAAATATATATCCTATGTTTAAATTATGAATTTATTACTATTTGGCCCTCCCTGGTACTCGGTGTCAGGTCCTGGGAATGGCCTATCTCCTTCGTTGTTTACAGGCTGGTAACCCTTGACCCTTTCCCCAATTGGGCCTGGTGGGCTCTTAGTTCAAATCCCAACACTGCCAAAAGATGAATCCTTATGTGAGAAGCCCATGGATTCAACTGTTTTCCTGCCTGTGAAAATCCTGGGTCTCAGCTAGGATGGAGAATGCATAAGAAACCCTATAGCCATAGCAATAGGTTGTCATCCATGTAAGCACTGTTATATCTGTCACCTTACTCAGTAAAATACAAAATACTTCCATATGACAGACAATAATGCAAGTTGCTGTCCACATATGTATGTAAATATAGATAAATATGTTTGTAAATATAGATCCTATGTTTAAATTATGAATTTATGACTATCGTGGCCACCCTGAGAATCAATGTCAGATCCTGGGAACGTCCTAACTCCTTTGTTGCTCACAGGCTGGTGTGTTCACCATGAACTATTTGCCAATTGGTCCTGCTAGGCCGTGAGTTCAGATCCTAGCACTATCAACAATTGGATCATGGAGTAAGAAGCCAAGTATGAAACCTTTTTTTCCTTTTCTCCGAGAGTCCTGAGTCTCAGGAATGATGAAGAACACATCTACAAATTTAGATGCCATGTAATAAGATGTCATCAATGTAATAAGGCAGTGGGTGTCATCACAGTAAAATCAATGGTAAATAAATGAATAAAACAAAAAGTACAAGGAACAACCACACCAAATGTGTATGGACTGAGCATCCATAGGTAAGTACAAATCCTGTCTTTACAATGTATATAAATAGTATGTTTTCCAAGGCTGGAGCTTGAATTTTGGCTTAGAGTACAGGCCTGATTTTCTTATCTTCAAGTACAGTGAGCTTCCCCTTCTTCCACATTGCTGCAGATTTACCCAGACCCAGAGTTCAAATCCAAAGCCTGGCAGATAAATGGGGTGAATTGCAAGCCAGGGAGCTAATTTCTTTTAATTTTTTTTTTTTTGCTCAACAGGGAGCTTGAACTCAGATTGTGGCAACTCTGCCTCAGTTTTGATCATCCTATACTGGGGTGCAGCCACTGGACCCGCAGCCGATCCTGGGATCCTAGACCCTCAGGCCATGTGTGGCGAAAATATATAGAAAAATGCGATGAGATGGCCTTTTTATGTTTTGTTCCTTTGCACAGTGACCAACTTGGCTCTGAATGACAATGCTGCAAAGGGTACTTTAACTTGCATTGCTGAAGGTTGGCAGACTATTGGGGAAGCCATAGGCCCAAGTGGCAATGTAGGCCCTGATTTCGAATCCCCATCCTGACACAAATCAATGGAAGGATCTACTAAGAGACTCGTTCCCAACCATGGGAATAACAAGGTAATTTTATCAATGTCACAGTTGAATTAGTTGATCTTGAATGATGCTCCTGCAAAATTAGACCCATCATTTCAGGAGACTGATTTTATTTAGTATTTATGAAGCATTAAAATAATACTATTACAGGAATGCAATAATTTCAGGAAATTGATTGATTTAATTAATAATTTTCTAAATTTTTATTTATTTTTTATTGTGAAAATACTGTACAGAGTGGTTACAATTACATGGGCAAGATAATGGGTACATTTCTTATCAAGCATTGTAGCCTCCTCCTTTGTTTCCCCTTCCCCTCCTTTCCCAGCTTCACCCCGACCCCGCACCCAATCCTCCCCTGCCCCAAACTTCTAAGGTTCGTTTTCGACAAGACAACTTGTACTTCTCATTGTTGCAATGGGTCCGCCTGTATCCTTATTTTTTTTTTATTTAATTGTTTTAATGTGAAAATACTGTAGAGAGGGGTTACAATTACATGGGCAAGATAGTGAGTACATTTCTTATCAAGCATTGTAGCCTCCTCCTTTGTTTACCCTTCCCATCCATTCTTATCCTTCTTC
The DNA here is from genome assembly GCF_024711535.1 of Dipodomys merriami. Classification (NCBI taxonomy): domain Eukaryota; kingdom Metazoa; phylum Chordata; class Mammalia; order Rodentia; family Heteromyidae; genus Dipodomys; species Dipodomys merriami. Next base: position 25,536 of record NW_027206304.1, read on the forward strand.
CCGACCCCACCCAAACCTCCCCCCCCAGTTGTAAAGTTCGTTTTCGACATGACAACTTGTACTTCTCATTGTTGCAACAGGTCCACCTGTATCCTTATTTAAACGACTTGTTTTTCCCTTTCCCCTCCACAAATTATACCGACATCAAATACAGTGAAAGCAGGGGTTATACTGTGGAGGAGGGACATACAAAGCAACAAAGAAATAATCTTATTATTGCATTAGAAATAAATGCATGAAAGAAAAAAAACATTTAAAATACATATATTAGGTTGATTTTCCTAACATCACCTTAGCTGACCATTTCTACTTGACTCATACATATACTAGATATTGCAAATAAGGGAAATCATGGGACCAATGTTTTTTGGGCTTGGCTTACTTCACTTAATATAATTTTTTCCAAGTGTTTCCATTTCCTAACAAATGGGGAAATGTCATTCTTTCTGATGGAGGCATAGAACTCCATTGGGTATATATGCCACATTTTCTTGATCCATTCATCTACTGAGGGACATCTGGGTTGTTTCCCGATCTTAGCTATGGTAAATAATGCTGCAATAAACATAGTTGTGCTGGTAGCTTTAGTGTGGTCTTGTTTGTAAACATTTGGGTAAATGTGCAAAAGTGGGATTGCTGGGTCATAGGGGAGCTCTATGTGGAGTCTTTTGAGGAAACTCCATACTATTTTCCAAAGTGGTTGAACAAGTTTACACTCCCACCAACAATTAAGTAAGGTTCCCTTCTATGCACATCCCCTCCAGCATCTGTTGTTATTAGAGTTATTCATTTTTGCCATTCTAACTGGGCTGAGGTGGTATCTTAATGTTGTTTTGATTTGCATTTCTTTTATGGCTAAGGAGGTTGAGCATTTCTTCATGTGTCTATTGGCCATCCTTCTTTCTTCTTCAGAGAAGTTTCTCTGTCATTAGCCCACTTATTTATTGGGCACTTGTTTCTTTGAGGATTTGTTGTTGGGGGATTTAATTTTTTGAGTTCCAAGTATATATTAGATATGTGACCCATGTCTGTTTTATGGTTAGTGAAGATCTTCTCCCAATCCGTGGGCTTTCTATTGATCTTGCTAGCTATGTCCTTTGCCATGCAGAAGCTCTGCAACTTCATGTAATTCTATTTGTCCATCCTTTCCTTAATTTGTTGTGTTTCCGGTTCTCTATTAAGAAAATTTTGTCTTGCACCAAGGAGACCTTGGGTTGCTCCTATTACATCCTTTAATGTTTTCAGAGTGTCTGCTTTGACTCCGAGGTCTTTGATCCATTTGGAGTTGATTCTGGTGCAGGGTGATATATAAGGATCTAGCTTTAGTTTTCTACAAGTAGTTAACCAATTTTGCCAGCACCATTTACTGAAGAGGCTGTCTTTCTTCCATTCTATTTTTTTTTAGCTCCCTTATCAAAGATTAGATGGCTAAAGGACTGTAGGTTCATTGCTGGGTTTTCAATTCTATTCCATTGGTCCTGAGGTCTGTTCTTGTGCCAGAACCTAGGTGTTTTGATTACTATGGCTTTATACTAGAATTTGAAATTTGGTATTGATATTCTTCCAGCTGTGTTCTTTCCGTTGAGGAGCGATTTTGCTATTCGGGGTCTTTTATTGTTCCATATGAATTTTTGGATTGCCTCTTCTTTTTCCTTGAATAATGACATTGGAATTTTGATAGGTATCGCATTGAATTTGTAGATAGCGTTGGGAAGTATTGCCATTTTCACAATGTTAATCTTTCTAATCCAGGAGCATGGGAGTTTTTCCCATTTTCTAAGTTCTGTTTTGATTTCCTTTTTCAAGATTTTAAAGTTTTCATCATAGAGATCCTTCACTTCTTTGGTTAGGTTAATTGCTAGGTGTTTTATTTTTTGTGGGGCTATTACAAATGGAGTTGCTTTCCTAATTTCAGCCCTACTTTTCTCATAGTTGGCATACCGAAAAGACATTGAATTTTGAGGGTTAATTTAATACTTTGCTACTTTGCCAATGTTTTGAATCAGCATGAGTAATCTGTGAGTGGAGTCTATGGGATTCTTTAAATACAAGATCATGTCATCTACAAAAAGGCAGAGTTGTATTTCTTCTTTCCCTATTTGGATCCCCTTTATGTCTGCATCTTTTATCATTGCTATAGCTAGACATTCTAATACTAGATTGAAGAGAAGTGGAGAGAGTGGACATCCTTGACGTGTTCCTGAGTTAAGAGGAAATGGCTTTATTTTTTCACCATTAAGTATAATGCTGGCTGTAGGTTTGTCAAATACAGCCTTTACTGTATTGAGGACTGTTCCATGGATTCCTAATTTTTACAAACCCTTCATCATAAAGGGGTGTTGGGTCCTGTCGAATGCTTTTTCTGCATCTATTGAGATAACCATGAAGTTCTTATCTTTGTTCCTGTTGATGTGATGAATAATATTAATTGATTTGGGTATATTGAACCAGATTTCCATCCCTGAAATGAATCCTGTATCATCATGGTTTATGATTTTTGGATGAATTGTTGAAGTCGATTGGCCAAAATTTTGTTGAGAAGTTTTGCATCAATGTTCATCAAAGAAATGGGTCTATAGTTCTCTTTCTTTAATGAGTCCCTGCCTGGTTTTGGGATGAGGGTTATGATGGCTTCATCGAATGTGTTCGGTAGTGAACTTTCTCTTTCAATTTCATTGAAGAGTTGGAGGAGTATGGTGTGACCTCAGCTTTGAAGGCCTTGTAGAATTCCGCTGTAAAACCATCTGGTCCTGGACATTTTTTAGTTGGGAGGTCTCTTATTGCTGTTTCTAATTCAATGCTTGATATTGCCCTGTTAAAGATGGTTTAACTCATCTTGATTTAGTTTTGGCATGTCAATATTTGCTAGGAAAAGGTCCGTTTCTACCAAATTCTCAAACTTATTAGCATAAAGTTTTGAAAAGTATTCCCTTAAAATGTTCTGAATCTTGATTGTGTCCATGGTGATGTTTCCATTCTCATCTCTGAGTTTATTTATTTGGGTGTGTTCTTTTCTTTTTCTGATAAGATTTGCTAAGGGTCTGTCAATTTTGTTAATTTTTTGGAAGTAACAATTTGTTGATGTAGGAGCTCAGAGCTATAAAGTTGCCTCTGAGTACTGCCTTTGCTGTATTCCAGAGGAGCTGGTAGTTTGTGTGTTCAATTTTGTTGAATAGCATGAACATTTGAATTTCCTTTCTAATCTCTTCCATGAACCACTCGTGATTCAGCAGTGTGTTGTTCAGCCTCCATGTGATACCAGACTTTCTATCATGGCTTTTGGTTTTGAGTTATAATTTTATTCCCTTTGGTCAGAGACAATGCAAGGTATAACTTCAATGTTTCTGAATTTAGACAAGTTTGCTTTATGGCCTAAAATGTTGGCTATTTTCGAAAATGTTTCATGTGCTGCTGAGAAAAACCTGTATTCTGATGCTTTGGGTGAAATATTCGGTAGATGTCTCTGAAATCTAGTTGATCTATGCAGTTGTTTAGATCTCCGGTTTCTCTGTTGAGATTTTGCTGAGTATATCTATCTAGTGGAGAGAGTGGTGTATTAAAATCCCCAGCACTTAATGTCATTGGATCTATGTGGGATTTGAGGGAAAACAGTGTTTCTTGGATAAATTTGGGTGCTCTGTTGTTTGGCGAGGATATATTTAGAATTGTGATATCCTCCTGAAGGAAAGATCCCTTTATTAGTATGTTGCGACCTTCTTTATCTCCTCACAAATTTTAATTTGAAGTCTATTTTATCTGAAATTAGGATTGCAACTCGTGCCTGTTTTGGGGGACCGCTTGCTTGGTAGATTTTTCCCAGCCTTTAACATTGACAATGTGTTTGTTATTACAGGCAAGATGTGACTCCCGAAGGCAGCAGATAGAAGGAACTTGTTTTTTAATCCAACTACACAGTCTATGTCGCTTAATTGGAGAGTTAAGTCCGTTAATGTTAAGAGATAGGACTGTGAGGTATTTGGGAGTTCTTGCCATGTTATCCACCTTCTTGAGGGCTGCGAAACCTGGGTTGTTCCTATGGTTCTTGGATTCTCAGTTTGGGTGCAGTTTCTTGGCATTTCTTGTGATCTTGTTGGTTTTCAATGTGTAGGACATATTTAAGAATCTTTTGTAGGGCTGGTTTGGTGGAGATGGATTGTTTCAATTTTTCTTTGCTATGGAAGACTTTTATTTGGCCTTCAGTTATGAAGGAGAGTTTAGCTGGGTCCAGTATTCCTGGTTGATATTTGTTTGATTTTAGGGCATGGCATACATCATTCCAAGCTCTTCTTGCTTTGATTGTCTCTGCTGAGAAATCTGAGATGATTCTAATTGGTTTCCCTTTATAGGTGATTGATCTTTTCTCCTTGACAGCTTTAAGAATCTTTTCTTTGTTCTGAATTGATCCTGTGTGGATTATAATGTGACTGTGGGATGTCCTATTCTGGTCTGGTCTATTTGGAGTTCTAAAAGCGTCTTGTATCTGAATAAGCCTATCTTTTTGCATGTTTGGGAAGTTCTCTGCTAGGATCCTGTTAAACAAATTTCCTAGACCATTAACTTCTGTTTCTAGGTGCTCCTCTACATCCATTATCCTTGGATTAGGCCTTCTGATGGTGTGTTCCAATTGTTGGATAGATTTCTCATATTTCTTGGACTTGTCTTGGATGGTTGTATGTTCTTTCTCTATAATATCTAGGCTGTCATATTCGATCTTATCTGCTGTTGAGACTTTCTACTTTGTTTTTTATTTCTTTTCCTTCCAGGTGGTCAGCTTTGATGGTTTCAAATTCTTTGTTGAAGTCTTGTATGAACTTCTTTACTTCGTTAATTTGGTGTTCAGTGTTTATTCTCAAATCACTTAGTTGAATAGTTATGGTTTCCTTGGACTCCCATTCCTTCTGTTGGGTTCCATTCAGCATTCCATTTGTGGTATCCCTGACTTCCTTCAGCTCTTTTTTAATGGATTTCATGAATGCCTTTAGTGGTCTTTGTGTATTCTCTTCCTGCACTCTCAATTCTTGTATTACTCTTTGATTAGCTTCCTCCCGTTCGTGCGATTCCTGTAGTTCTCTTTGAGTATTCTCAGCCTGTTCATGCCATTCCTGCCTTTCTCTTTGAGTATTCTCAAGCTGCTCATGCCAATCCTGTATCAGTGTTTGAGTATCTTCTTCACGCTTATGATATTCCTGTATACACTTTTGGATTGCCTCCTCTCTCTCCCTATCATGCTCATACAGTGTCCTTTGTATTTTTTCAATCTTTTCATTTATCATGTTTGCCAGCAGTGTTTGTAGAGCTATTTGGGAACTCTCCTCTTGATTATTCATTTTCTGTTCTGTCCCCTGGTTATCATGAGTGGTAGTTGCGGTACTTGGACTTTCCATTTTTCTTGTGTTTTTCTGGCTTACTCTGCCGATTTAGGATGAAATTAACACCAGTTTTATCCTAGAAAACTATCTTAAGGCAAGCATCAAACAAAGTCTGTATTTGCACAGTCAATAGTCTGCAGATACAATCTAGTTCAACAGATACATCTATTAAACATCAAACAACTGTATATTAACGGGCTACAAACAGCACAGAAGAATTTGGTAAACCAGAAATTATTATGTTTAGGAAGAGATGAGAGGAGGGATATGAAGGAGATGGGAAAAACTTAAAAATAAAAATCATTAAAATATTATATAGGTATAAAGAGGTAGTACTGCTATTAAGGAATTTAAGTCTAAGAGGTTTTGAATTGAGTAATAAATTTGTGGATTAAGTGTGTACACAATGGGGGATCAGGTCTAATAATCCACTACGGGTTTATTTGAAGATGTGCAGAACAGCAATTAAGTCACATAAAGAATGAAAGTGAAGAAAAGGTGAAAAGGATAAGAAAGAAAGAAAAAAGATAAGAAGTTCAGTAGATCTAAACAAAAAGCAAAACAAAACAAAACAAAAACAAAAACAAAAAAGGAAGAAAAATGCACACACACTATACCCCTAAATTAAAATTCTAAGAGGAAAAATAATTACTAGAAAACAATTTTTTTCAAGAAAGGTAATAATTAAAGATTAAAAAAATATTTAGAGAAAAAAAAATTTTATAAAAGGAACAACAAAAAAAAGTTCTTTGATTTTTTTTGGAAGGGTTGGCAAAAATCCTGTGTCTCCCTTGTGTCTGTAACCAGCCTCTTATTGGAGTCTCTGGTCTGCTTGTTTTCCTGTGGCTTGGTTGGTTACTTAACTCAGTTTCTTTGAACAGGCAGAACAATTCTCTGTGATCCTCCTCGGAGGTTAGTTCAATGGGAGGAGATGGATTTTTCCTCGAGTTTGGAGATGCTGTGATGAGGCTAGGTTCTGGGTAGAGTTGAGGCCTTTCAGCAAACAGTAGCTTTTCCCGGGGACTGGTTTGTGAGAAACTCACAGAGCCCAGACTGGAGCCACTCTCAGGGTTTCTGTTTACTGAATTTCAATTGATTGTGGAGGCTGCTAAAGGGAGGGGCAGCCTCTGGCTCTGATTACCTGGTGAAGAAAGCCACTCCTGTGGCTGGCACCCGAGCTGGGTGACTTTTACCTGGGTGGAACTGACTGAGTCTGGCAGGTCAGGATAGGCTCTTGTGACCTGCTAGATGACTGAGGATTTATTCCAGGGCCTGAGTTGGAGCTAGCAGCTCTGCCGAGCTTTGTCGGTATACAAGATGGAGGTCTCCGGTACTGGGGGTGGGAGGGGTGGTCTTCCCTCCTCTGCTCCCTGAGAAGGAGTGAGGATATCAGGCTTCTACTCATGCCGAGTCTAGGTTCCTGGGTCATCTCTGGTCTGCGAACTACAGGATGATGATATCTGCTCCTTGTCGGTTCTTGCTGGTGTTGAGTGGAATCTGCTCGCCGCCACATCTGGCTCCTTAGTCCCAGACTCTCTGTGATTTAGGTATGGCGCCTGCAGTCTCCGCCACCACCGCTGCCACTGTGGCGGCGGCTGCTGGCAAGTGCTCAGGACTTTCTCCTTGCCTCTATTTTCTCTCTCTGGCCTAACTCTCTGTCCTGTGAAGGCACACTTGGTGTGATTCTCTGGCTTAGGACTGTTCACTGGAACTCTAAAACTGCTTTCTATGAGAGAGCTTGTTTAGCCTCCAGCTTCTCCTCCGCCATCTTTCCAGAACTCCAGTATAACACTTTTAAAACAAAGTTATTTCTATGCTGGCCTTCAAATTGCATACTGTTTCCTTTTTAAATACTCTCAACCAGAAGTTTACAAACAAGTATTATATGAGTAAAGAACACACTCAAAAAAGTCAGGGACAGACTTTCCTTCAAGCCTTGGATTCTTTTCTTGTACAGTAAAAAGTAAAGCAAAAGTTAACTTGAACTTTGTCATTCCTCTATGTTCAATTCCTTTCCTGGGATCAGTTTCCACATCCAGTAATAGTTATTTCCACTTACTTCCAGTAACAATCTATGGTGCTGCTCCAGATAAAATGAATATTTTCTGGCTTCATTGAAATAGCAAAAGGACACCTTTGGACACTTGGTAACACATGTTTCAGAGACAACTTAGTAAACAGAAAATGTGAAATTTAAATGGTTAATAAATACATTATCCCTGAGTACATTTTGTTCAAAATTCTTAATTGCTCTGTAAGTTACAGTGAATTTTTAATGGGAAGAAGGTTCTCAGACCTTTAATTGTGAGTGTATGTGCTGTTCATTAATTTCCCAAGTGTACCTGAGTTAACAGTAAGAGAAACAATAGCAATAATAGGAGAAAGAGAATTTCTGTGTTTAACTGTAAGAATTCAATACAATATAGAAGACTACAAATATGACAACATTGAAACACTAAAGCCAAGTCTAGCATGTAGAGTTACGGGAGTGATATAGGGAAAGCATTACTCCTAACTGGAACATGAAGCATGAGGCCACTCCCTTTCTAAGTTATGCTTGCTAATCCCAAAATTTTGTAAAAAGAATGGAAGAATGATACTGTTTCCAATGCAAATCAGATATACGATCATGGACTTAACTGGAAAGAAAGAGTCCATCTTGAGAGAACAGGGATCATAGAGCAATGAACCTGGTGGCTAAGATCACATTAATTTTTCTTTCTTTTTCTCATATATATTTTTTGCTATTGTTGGTCATGGCACTTGAACTCTAGGACTGGGCACTGTCCCTCTGCTATTCAGCTCAAGGCTAGTGCTCTACCACTTGAGCCACAGTGCCACTTCCAGTTTTATGGTAATTATTGTAAAAAAAAGTGTCTCCAGTATTTTCCTACCCGGGATGGCTTTGAACACCTGTCCTCAGATCTCACCACCACTTGGCTTATGATCACATTTCTAGCAGTGTACATTCAGCATATGTAATGTGTATGTTCATCTATCTTTATGTGAATTCTTGAGTTAAAAATCTGGGCTACAGCTTACACTTTACACTCACAAAAATGTTTGTAGTTTAAAAGTTGATACTCCTGGAAAAATAAAACCTAAGGATGTAAAGGATTCTGGGAAGTTCAGTTTGCATCCAGCCTGGACAGAACAGGTTTTGAGACACTACATATAATTAACCAGCCAAAAGCTGGCATATCAGTCATGATCAAGATTGCTGAATAAGAGCTTGAGACTTTTGCATACATACATACAAACATACACAGACACACATAGGCACTTATATGTGCACACAAAAATACAAAATGAAACAATTATCACAATATGTAGAAGTGTTAGAAAACAATAGAAAATAAGTCCTGAGTAAGACTAGAATTAAGTGATAATTTTTAATATTAGAAAGCCCTCAAATGCACTATTTTCAAAAAAGTTGAGAATATTACATAGGTATGGACCAGAGATAGTAAGAGAGTCAAGTAATCATTATTAATGGGATCAGATCCATGGAGGAATGAATCAGAGACCCCGGCAGGTACATCTGAAAATGTTCATATCCTTTGTCAAATGTAAGAACATCTTTGAAAATAGCACATAAACAGTCTGTGCAGTCAGTCTAGTGGATAAGATCATAAGAGAAGTTTAGAATTGCTAGTCCGTTTCTAGATTAAATAAACCAACAAACTATGGCAGGGCAATGTGATACAATTCTAGCACTCAGACTAAAACAGGCGATTAGAGAGTGGAATTACATAGCGATACCTTCCCTGGACGAGGTAGTATAATTTTGTCTCAATAAAACAAACCAAACAACAAGAAAGGAATACACAGTTTGAAGTTTGGGGAAATTTTGTCACTGTTTTGAGAAGTCAAGTTTTCTATGGAAATGCGAGTCATATATAATCCTCAGTTGTGTTTTAAATGCTCTCTCCATTACAGAACATTCCTAGATTCAAAATGACTCATAATTTCCATCCAAAATTTGAAAAAGTAAGTAATTACGTTCCTCCTTACACATTGAGAAAAATGCTAGGTTTGGGTTTGGTTTTCATTTTTGTTTTTGTTTTATTGGCTTGTCCTAGAGCTTGAACTCTAGGCCTGGACACTATCTCTGAACCTGTTTATGCTTAAGGCTCGTACATTACCACTTCAATCTCAGTGTCACTTGTGTCTGGCTTTTGCTGAGAAGTTTATTGGAGATAAGAATCTAAGGAACCTTCCTGTCTAGGTGGGCTTTGAACAAAAATTTTCCGATCTTAGCCAACTGAATATCTATGATAGTTAAAAAGTATAAATATAAATAATATTTGCATGTGTTCAGAACTCAAGAATACCACTGGGGGAACAATGATGGAGCTCAGTTTATTGTGGTGTTCTTTCCAGAACAAGGAGGCCGTCACATTAGGAGAGGTGTAGTATTTTTTCACAATAGAGGTAAGATATTCTTGATGTGAATTAAGGAATTTTAAGGTGCACTTTTCAAGTTGGATACTGTTGTTCTAGGATAACTTTATGACATAAATCTTGGGATTGATGGTCATAGAAATAATAGTTTACTCTGATAAATAATTGCTTACTCTTTAAGAAATAATTATTACAGTTGATTCATAGTATTACTCTCTACAAAATGTGGCTATTTTTCTGTTGAATTCTCAATCTGTAACATCCCATTGGAAACTTTATTTATTGCAGAATTTCATAACATTCAAACAGGTACTGTTTTTAATCTCTCAGGTATGGAATGTTGAGAATTTAAAAATCAGTAGTTATTATTTTGAATAACATATTTTGAATAACATATATTCTGTCCTCTTAACAACTTATTTACTTTTAAAATTTATGGGTTTCCATAGAATTAAACTGTTTTCAATTTTAGTATGAGAAAAAGTACTAAATTTATTGTTTTTTCAAAATATTGGCAAGTATATTGTGAAAATATTGTCTAGTTGGATAACATTCAAGTTGCTGAGCCTCTGATAAAGAAGGGATAATTAATTCAAATTACATGCCAAATAGTATTGATTTTTAAAAAGTTACTACATAAAGAATAATATTTACTATACCAATACAGTAAAATTATATTTTATGCTGCTTATTTTTAAAATTTTATTATCAAATCGATGTACAGTGTGGTTACAGTAATTGTAAGGTAGTGAATACGTAACTTTTCAAACTTGTTACCTCTCCCTCATTGTTCTTATAGTTTTCCTTCATCCTTTCACCCCTCAGAAGTTGTAATGTACATTTCCAATATGTTTTATTGTGAGTATTGGTATTGCATTGGTTTTGCCCTTTGTCCTTTGTCTCACCATTTTGTTGTTCCTCTTCCCTTCCCTAATTAAGGTAAAAGTATACACAATACACAGGTTACAAAAATCAAATAGAGCAGGGGTAAACCCTAGGGGAAAAACCCAAAGAAAATAGAAATCACATAGTACATCTAAAAGACCCACCACAAATAAAAAAATATATTTCAGTATCTTTGAGTTCATTTTGCTCAGCATCAGCTTATATGGTCATATATAACATAACAAAGCAACTGGAAAATAATAGTTGCATGGACACTCTATCATGAAAACATGTTAAATTTTTTATGGTAAAGGTGGAATTATTATTGGCGAATTCGCGATTCTGATATAGGAATTTCAAAAGAGTTTTAAAGTTATGACATGTAAATTTTAATTATTCAAACTTTTTAAAAACTTAACTCATTAGGAAAATTTAAAATGGCCTAGGAAAGTAGGCTTTCATGCAAAGAAATTTATGAAGACTTCGTAGAGAGGAAGCAATGTGGTTGAAGATGGCTCTTTTTCACACTAAACAAAACTCAGAAAACTTGCTGTAAATCCTGTAGGTTTCCTTGACAATTGTCCTTACCCAGGAAATATACTCTCACTGTGTGAAACAAGGTTGTAGTGGAATTGAAATTCAAAGTTCTTTAAAAAAAAAAAGACATCAAAATCTGTGAATTAACCTTTAATTATCAAACAGTAATTATCTGAAAAAGATAATTTGGGTCAAAATATTTCAGGAGAAAGTGCCCTCCACAATGAAAGAAGGTATTGGCTTCACACTTTTCTGTTTGTAATACTTTCCACAATGTCTTTGCACGTGAAGCAGTGAAACACAGAAATCTGATTCGATACTTCAAACCAATGATTTCACAGTTCTAACTGGCTCACAAAATATATCTTTATTAACATGAGAGAGTGAAGACTTCTCTTATTACATAACCCAAAAAGTTTTGGGTTCAGAAAAGAATTGAGCAAATGGAAAAAGTTAGAAAATAGTGTTCTGAGAAGCCATAGCTAAGCGTATTGGCTTCAGCAGTGGAGGGAGACCAAAAGTTTTTTATATAGATTGTGTTAATGTTTTTGATCCCTAAAGTGATTTTTCAGAGCTGATTTGGCTCACTACAATGCAGAACTTATTGAATGAAGTCATGAAAATAAATTCCACATCTAAATTAGGCAACTTAAAAGAGTTTTAAAAGAGAAACTATGAAGATGTAGCAGTGGCTGAGGCTGTATAGTCCTTCAGCTTCACCAGACTTGAAGCCAAGAAGCTATGATTAATTGGAAATCAGGCAAGAGCTAAGAGGAGGACATAGAAGTAAGACACAGAAGCATGATCCTTTTGTAACAGATACTGTCTTCCAAGGTATGGCTGATTTAAATCTATTCTTCTCCATACATTTTGCTGAGCAAATGCAAGACCAAGAAAAAATAATCTATTGAAATAATTTTGCAAAGAATAACTTCACGGTTCCTGATATGGCATCTAAGGAGAGTCTTAAGAGAGAAGATAATAGCGGAGCATTTTTTGCTTTCCTCTTAGCATCTTTTTATCAAAATCTATCTTTGAAGTTAGAATTGAATGAACCAAAAAGAAATGGAGTGCTTATTTTTCTCGGCACTTTAGACACAAGCAGAATTTCAAGATAAAAGAAAAAAGAAAAAAAGTATAGCCAAATATTTGTGATCACAGCTTCTTGGACTGGTTTTCTGGAGACAGTATACATTAGATTTGTCCTCATTAAAATAGATGTTGTTTCATGGCCACCAAATGCAAGAGGAAAGTTTAATGGACTCACTTGGCCAATAATAGTATGATAGGAAAAATGACAAATAATATTTAGTGAATTACTTTGACTAAATATGTTGCCAGAACAAAGAAGGAAAATATAATTCAAAGTGAATTGACTTAAAAGTATGAAGAAAAAGTAGTGAAGAGAGATAAGAGCAAACATAGAGGATTGTTTTCTCTCCAATGGAGTAATGAGTTCTTGATCTTTTTTCTTCCATTCTATCTTCACAAACTATCAATTGTGGCTCAGGACTGAAGTATCCAGTTCCGACAAAGAGAACTCACAGAAGAAAGATAATATTTGCAGCAGATGTAGGTGAGTTATAACCTTAGACCATCTATTTAAATCTGTTCAGAATCCTCCCCTACCCCAAACTGCTCTCTTTGAACAGCTTTCTTTGCTTTTCCCAAGACTGCCTTCCATTAACTGCTTAAAATTTTTGAGAGGTCATATTCATACTCTCTAGTGATGGCTATTTGGTTGTGATTTTTGTGTTTTTGTTTGTTGTTGTGCTTTTTAACTGAATTTCAAAAGGTTGTGGTACAATTAAATATATCACTCTAATTATCCAATGTTCCTGGATCACAGTGACTCATGTCATTCTCAACCAACCCCTTCTCCAAGATTTACTTCCGATTTACCACTTCCTTTATCACATGTGTACATTGTACTTGCCCCTTGTTCCATATTTTTTTCTTTCTATGTCTTTAGTACTATTCCTCTCTTGTTTCAACTTACTGCTAGTCATTCTGTTAATCTGTCTGTTAGTACTTTGAAAGATTTATATACATACCATGGAGTTTCAATCCTTCATATACTTGAACTGAGGTCAACTTACATTTCCATAATTCATTCATTTGCAATAACAATTTGCAAGACTGCAGACTTGAAGCACCTAGACATGATTATATTCTCATCCATTTGGAAGATTAATCTTTATTCATCAAGAAAGTTTAAAAATGGCTTAGAATATATTCCTAATTCCAATTTTTATAATTGGCTTTGTACAATGGTATATGATTATTTTATTTTACATGGGATAATACTTTCTACTACCTATAAGTTTTGGAAAAAGAAGAAAATTAAGATTTACTACTATAGAGGAATATGATAGAAATAGAAGACAGATTTTGTTTGTCACATCTCTGATGAGCACTCATATTCAAGATTAAAGTCATATTTCTTTCTATGTTAGACAGATAGGGAAAATATAAAACAATGTATGATAAGGCAACTATTCATGACTTTTTAAAATGTACATTATTAAATGATGAAATTTACTTTATAAGCTGACGTTTGGGGTTTGAAACATGGCAGGCTGATCTATTTATCACATTTCTGGAATGCACCTACTGAACAACACAAATGGTGGGGGCTACTATTTCTACACTTTAATGAATGATTGAACCTGTTTGGCTTTAGGGCTGGATAAATAAATCCACTCTATTGTAACTTGCTCCCTACACTTGAAAAACTTGTAATGTCACTAATTATTATCTACTTATTGAATGTTATTTTGGCAAATGTGATTTTAAAAAGTTTATTTGAAAAGCAATACACTTTCAGGAGATTAAATGTAGGTTATCATTGATTTGAGAATGACAACATTTTTATACCACAGAATCAAATTGTACTAAAGTACCAGTGTTTTGAAGCACTAAGGATCTTCTCAATTAATGGTTTTCTGCATTACATTTGACCTGTAAGTCAAGTTTTCCTGGCCTCAGTAGACCATTTATGGATCTATCCTTCCAGGAACTATTTTTGGGCCAATTTATGCTGGACTGAAATCTTAGATTAATCATTAGGGGAGGGGTATTAAAAATAATCTTCTGACACTGTGATCTTGTTCACTCATATGGGCTTGTCATTTGTAAATTGAGTTTGAATTACAGTAATTTTTCTCAGATTTTGTGAACTCATCCTTCATTTTAAGTTACCTTGCATTTCACAATTACTTGCTGCTAATTCTTGAATCTCAAGGAATTGGGGCCTTGAAATATAAGAAAAGAGAAATTGAGATGCATCTTCAATTACTTTCTGCTGGCATGTTGCATAGGCCTAGCTGAGAAGTCTTGCCCCTGTTATCTGGTGATAACAGTTAACTTGGACATTGGATCCTAGGACCCATGGGTCCTGCAGAAGAATAATATTTTTTAGACATCATATCAGCTAAATTTGGATATAATATTGAGGAATGCTTCAGAAATATGGAGAAAAACAGTTTGGGGCGAGTGAGTTAAAACAATAAACAGAGCAGCAGAGTAAAACCTCCTATAGATTAGAGGAAAACAACATTGTTTCTTTACCATGTGAATTTAGAAGACCATGAACACTTAGAAGGTATCACAAGTTTATACCGAAGACATTTGCATTGACACTTTTTATATTCTAATATTTATTCTAAACTTAATTATTTATATTCCAATTCTACTTATTGGAATAAATATCAATTTATTTGTCAAATTATCAATTAATTATAGTAAGTTTCATTACGTGAAACATGAAATCAGCACATAAATATAAAATATATAACTATATATAATATAATAAAATGGCACATGTTTTGCATTGTTCTGTTGTGGATTGGGCGTCAAAGGCAGCTCTGTTCTAAAGTATTATTTCATTACATTATCTCTACCTCAGTGTTTGGTAGAGTTAGACCTAAAGCTTTACCATTTGTAGATTTACAGCCTGGAGGCAAGATGAGTCATTACCAATTTAAGACCTAATAACAAAGAGAAACATATGGACTTCTGGATCTATAGAAATATTTGGTGATATAAAGGCAGTAGTTTAAGTTCCTACCTGGTTGGAAGGTAGATAGGCCAGGACATTAGGTAATCATGCATATGAACAATTTTTTCACCTTCTTGGCTTTAGCTCCTTTTGAAATGATATGTATAATAAACAATTATATTTTGATAAATTACCTTCTAGTCTGAACACTTTTGTCTGAAATGCTCATCTATATATGATCCCGTGTAACTAAGATTGGTTTTGTTCCAGTAAGACAATCCATGCTGTTAGGATAAGATATTCTGGTTGGTCTATTCCTACATGGAAGAAGAGTAAAGGTTCAGGTAGACATTTGTGCCAGTAAGACATCATTTGGGAAAATTTCAACTGCAGAATTTAGAAGTAGCTTGTAAGCAAGGCTTATTTTGAATCCATTAGTTCTACAAAGCTAACTCAGTTGGATAAATAAGTACTTCAAAAAGCCATTCCCTTTGGACCTAGCTATAAATGCCTCAAAATGAAAAAGACTTAAAATAGTCATTGACAAAAAAATTGAAAATGTGAGCAATCGTCTGAACAATATAATTTTTTCCATTATGCACAGAATTTTAGGGAAATAAGATCAGTACCATTGTTAGGAACATTAAGGTTTCCTTGTTACAAATAGGCACCCAAGGATATAAGCCTGTATAAAGATTGCATCATTAAATTGCATACTTCAATTTAGAAGACACTACATGCTTCAGCAGCACGTATACCCAAATTGCAACAATACAGAGATTAACATGGCAATTGCACAGGATGATATGAAAATTTGTGAAGTATTCCATATTTTTCATTCTTCAGATGCAAGAAATGAAAAACAGTTATTAAAAAGTTGATTACAAAATTACAAGTGTAATAATACATGTAATTCATATAATTAAAAGTTATTTTCACATCAGTGTACTAAATCTTCAAATTAGTGAAGTCTTTACATAGCATAATATTTAAAAAACTTTTGAAATTAGACAACATTACCATTTTATCCAAAAGAAATATAATATAAGGACCTAGGAAAAAAGGAATCTTACACTGTTTCTATATCGAATGCAATCTGAAAAGACACATTTATTAATGAGCCTAAATGTTATAAAACAATGTAGAATTCCAAGTATTATATCTATGAGAGAATAAAATAGATTATGGACATTATACAAACATAGAAGATAGAATATTTTAAAAATATACTTTTTCAGACAAACACCAGAAATATGTTCAGTTTCTATACTACTCATTTCAACAGATAAGTTAAAATTATTTCTTATTAAAAAAAGCACAAACTCTCCAGAAACCATTATAGATGTATACAAATCTCTTTTGAATACATTTTGACATCAAAGTCAGGCAATTCATATGGAATCCATAAATTGTTACAGTAAGATATTGTTGTTATTTTGATTGTGAAAATATTTTTCATGGACACAAAGAATGGAATGCAATTTATGAAATTTAAGAAACTTAACCGAACCATGGTGACTTAGAAGAGCAATTTTACCGCCTTCCAAAACTTCAAAGAGGTAGTGATATATACTGATCCTTTTGGCAATATCAAATGCAGTTTCTTCCAACTTATTCTTCAGACCTGATTTGACATAATGGTTCAACAGATGGAGATCCAACGTGTTTTTGCTGTCTCTACTCCCAGCAGCAAGATGAAAGGGGGTCAAGAGGCCTTTAGTTTGGGAATTGGTATCTGGATAATGATGAAGTAAGAAAACAGCCACTCTGGTATTATTCCACGTAAAAGCACTGTGCAGGGGTGTCCAGCCATCTACAGTTATTGCAAGAATATCTGCCGATTGAGCCACCAACTCATGGAAAATGTCTAAGTATCCCCTGTAGGCTTCCTGATGAAGATGGTTATACTCATCTTCATACCTAGTATTCACATGAGTGGCCTTTTTGGAAAGTAGTCCCTGCACTGTAGTAAGCAGATTATTTTCAGCAGCCCAAAGAAGAAATTTGCTTGGATCCTTCTCCATTTTTTTCTTGCAATTGATACCATTCCTCACTTGTTCATCATGTTCCTCATTTTCATGACAATTGCCTAACCAGAGACTTTGAGTGCCAGTGGGAATGATGTGTTCATGTATTTCCCTAATAGTTCATGTTAGTTGAAATGTTCAGCAAAATCCAGTGAATTTTCTGCATCTGTTTTTTCACTATGATTTATTTTCTCTTTTTCCATTTTTACTATTCAAAATTATTCTAACTGTAGAGTAGGGAATTGATGGAGAGAAGAGGAAAGATGTTCCTCCGTATTCAAAGATACAGACTGAAAATATGGACCAGTGGTGTCTTCATGTGCAGCTTATTCTAGGAATGAGAAAAAATGCATGTCTCTGATCAATTTATAGAGCACGCAGAATTTTATGTTTTGAAAAAGATGGAAATAGAATTTATGTATTTACTTGAAATTAGTAAATACATTTATAGCAGTCTACATAAAGAGAAGTAGCTTTGACCAAATTGCAGACAAGAATCTAAATCCTTGATAATTGTAGGAACAGTTCTGAATGAAATCAGTTGAATCACACTTTTCCTGTAGAATGAAGGAATAGGTCCATGCAGCAAGAGAAGGCAAGCCAATTATATCTGTGACAAATCTTTGGGGAAAATGGTATCGAGGATTACTTAGTGGTGAACCACTTGCACTGGAAGCATGATTCTTAACTATTCCTTGCAGATTCTCAACTATTGCTTTGATAATTATATTCTCCAAGAAGAAAAAGTGAGATTTAATTGATAGCAAAGGACTACTAATACATTTTGACTTCTTATTAAGCACCATCAATCCTAGAAACCACATGAAGACAATAGACAGGCCTACTTTTATAGATGAAAACAAGTTTCTTTAATGGCCATGCAAAGGACTTCTATTTTACTGCATTATACATTTTTTCTAATGTTGGGTAACAATAAATAATGAATCTATTAGAAAGCACTTCAAGCTCGTATGTCCAATAATGAGTTCTCTTATATTAAATCATGGCATTTTTTGTGTATGGTCTTAAGAAGAAATTTTGACAGGACAATTTCATCACTGTACAAATTGCTTCTATACTCAGTTTTAGATTACTATCTAAGTATGTGGATTAGATAAGTACAGAGGAAAAAGTATAAGCCACACTAATAGCTCATGTCATTAATCCTAGCTAATCAGAAAGATGAAGTCTGGGGATTGTGGTTTGAAACCAGACGAAACCAAAAAAAAAAGGCCATTTGATTCTGATTTGAAAGAAACCAACAAAAGCTAGAAATGGAGCTGTGGTACAAGCAGTAAAATGCTAGCCTTGAGAAAATTGAAACAAAAAAATACCAATTTCTGGGACAGAGCCGGGCCCTGAGTTCAAGCCCTATTATTAGCACCAAACAAATGAATGAATGAATTAGTTAATTAATTAAAAATAAATTAAGTGGTCACATGTGGATAGACAAGTAAAACGTAAAACCCATGGTGACTGGATTGTGTATTATTTTTTAGTGAGGCAAATTATCATTTGTACTAATCACTAATATTTTATTTGAACTTTTTTGTACAATAAACCCTGAATTTAGCATGTATGTATATGTGTGTGTACATGTGTGCACATGTGTGCATGTGTGTATGTGTGCATGTGCTGTTGCAATGTTGCTTGCCAATGTGGACAAGGTGGGACTGAAAAGAGCTAACTCTGTTGTAATGTTTTTATTTATCATTGTTCTGTCATGTTATTTCAGTTCGACCCCCCTTCTGTACACTTTATTTTTCAAATAATAACATCATCAGAATCAAATCATTTACATTAAGTTCGACAAAAAAGACAGCTTTAGCTCTTATTATATGCTAGGAAAGAAGATACAGACATAATTAGATAGTAAGTTATTGCTGTAAGATAACTGTCAGTTCAAAATATGTATTTGACTTCTTAAATTGGTTATAATTTTAAAATATGCTCATGGAGTGAGTTTGACCGACTTAACCAAACAGGTATTACTCTCTGGTTATTCCCGTGAAACACAAGGTGGATAAACTCTGGCTTTCTGTTGAAAATAACTTTCTTTATAAGATGATATCTATTTTCACTAAGAGATAATCAACTCCAAAATTTTACGTTTGAATATCCCATGATATTGACTGAAAATTGGTATTGTTCATAAGTTTGTTAGATATTCCTTTCAAAAACAAACAAACAAAAAGCATGTGTCGTCTCCAGATAATGGATGTATTTGAAGTTGTTTTGTACATGCAAAGGGATCTTCACTAATGGCTCTTTTGTGGGAGTAATTATCGCAACTTAACAAATAAGGCTTTTCGAATATCTTTTTCAATATAAATAACATTCCAGAGTGAGTCTTGCAATTTCTGAAAAGCCTTTAAATATTTTAGAATTATTTCAGTTCATTGACTACAAAGCTAAAGACATTTCTGAAATAAATATTGTCAAGATCTGAAAATGTAAGTGGGTATATAGGCTTTTATGCATCATTTTATGAAAATCTAGTTTTTATGAAACTAAATGAAATAGAATAAAAGAATGTAAGTGAATTTGGTAAGCTAATTAATTATTAGTATAACTTTGTTGTCTATTAACACAGTCCTCTGAATGTAGATGATGCAGTTAAATTATTTTCTTTGTGTGTCTGTACTTCAGTTCTTTTTAGAATCTTTGTATTTAAATGAGTGAATTTTTGGTATAAATAAAGACTTTTAAAATGATTAAGATTAATCTTGTGTATTGTGTACTACTCCCAAGAAAATGAGTTATTTTCAAGTGTTAATAGTTTATAATTCAAACTTCAGTATCATAAGAAATTTTTAAAAATTTAGTATTGATGACTTTTTAAACCAATTGTATTCACAAGTTGGAGACGCTTTAATTCATGCTTAGGTCTTGGTATCTATGATTTTTAACTTCTCGTTCCTAGCATTAATGATAGGAGAGAGTGCGTTATTGGGTATATGAAAGGTAAAATATTTATATGGGGTCAAAAGTGATTTTTATATCAGTCTTGCTTTAATAACATTTTAAAGTAGTACATTTCTCTCAAAATGTTGCACATCAAAAGCAATCAAATACTTCTCTTGCTAAACAACTTAGGTGAGCTACAATGTGGAAATGATTGGTCCATCATACCTGCAGTCTGTTTCCATCAAGAATTGGGCAGGTCATTCTATCAGTAAGACTGTGTTAAACAGAGATGGGGTCCCCAAGCAGATTTAGAAATCATGAATGTTATACTTTAGCAGTTCCTTTCAACAGGGAAGTGTAAATTGATTATCAACTTGGAGCTTTCATATTAAAGCTACCTATTTTCTAACAAAGATAAAGTGAAATATTATTAGAGTGTACACACTAATTTTGGGAAATTTTCCTAGAATTAGTAGACTAAGTTCTGGTATTTTAGTCATAAAATAAAATGAGGTTATTTGATACAGCGGGAGATGGGCCACAGGCTAACTCTTACCATGTGTACATGTTGTACTAATAATTACAACTCTGAAGACTTCAGTATCATCATCTGAGAATTAAGAATAGAAGCAGATCCACTTTATGGGAATATTGTGAGGATTAAATTAGATACCAATGGTAAAGTACTTGGAAAAACAATCAGCATTTGATACTTTCTACCTGTTATTTTATCATGAAATGAATTCTAACATTTTACTCTGATATTTATATTGTGTCTATTTAGAATACACAGTGTGATGTATTGATATTCATTGCATTGGTCACTTTTCTGTCATTCTGATGAAAATACCTGCAAATAATATTTCTGAGTAGGAGACTATCATATTGACTCATGGTTTAAGAGAATGCAGTTTAAGATCAGATGTCTCCATTGATTTTAATTATATTTTTATTAAATAGTTGGTCAAAAGAATTTCTATTCCACAAATCAATTTATAAGTACAATGGATATTTACATAACTTACCCACACACTTCCAAACCTCACCCCACTTTCATTTTTTCTAGTTGCCTACTATCTGCATTGAATATTATACCTTCCCTCTCTTCCTCCATAGCTCTTTATTCCTTCCCTTTGACTTTCTCTCACTTCTTCCAAGTGAAAGTTTCCTGGTATTCATTTCCTTGAATTTAAAGTTCAATTTTATAAGAAATTACACCGTTTAAATATTCCTCTGCAAATAGCATGCTTTGGTTAATACTATTATGTAATTGTAACCCTTCTGTCCAGTATTTTCACAATACAAAAATTCTCAGTTCTATGGTCTGTATATTTTTTAAAAGAATGCCATGACTTTATGAAATAAAAATAGAATCTTTAATCGGTGTATTGTCACTATTGCCTCCCAGATTAAAAAACATTCTTAGACTACTACCTCAATCCTTATACAAAAATAAAAACAAATATTATAAAACTAAATGTGAGATGTAAAAACCTACAAAATATAAATGTAAAAATTCATGACATTGGATCAGTAAAAGTTTCAAAAAATGACAAGGAAAGCATTAGTTGGTAAATAAAAGCAAGGATAAACTGGATAATATCAACTGATAAACTTTCATAATTCACAGGACAATATAACAAATGAAAACATATCCAACAGATATAGGAGACATATTTGTTAATACTACAATGTTAATGCTACAATCATTTTGAGTCTAAGTATTTTTATATCTTCTAATTCTATATAAATTTTTCTCGAATAGAGTATTTCTTTAAAGAACATATGTAAATTGATAGTCAATAGGAGGAGCAAATGAAATAAGTTCCTCTTTAGTATCTAAGAATAAATCCAATGAAAACTCACTAGTATGACCATAATATAAAAAGATTACACAAAATATTGTAGTACAATTGTGGAGAAATTGATATACTCCAGATAGCAAATCAATTTGTACAATACTACAATCATTATATCAAGCAAGTTTTCAAAATGTCAAAGAGAATTTATAGGATCTATTTATTACACTTCTATGTATATATTAAAGAGAAGTAAAAAACTTGTTTGGACAGGGAATGTAGTTTATTGACATTGCACGTGAATAGTATGTGTGAGACCCTAGAAATAATCCCCAAAAACAAATTTTGAAAAGACACACTATAGAGGAGGTATGCTGGACAAATTCCTGTAACTGAATTTCATATCTATTTTAATGTCTGTTCTAAAATTTACAGTATTTCTATTTGAAGAAATGCAAGTTTGTGAAAATTAGGCTTGGAAAACCTATGACTGTACAATTCACTTCCAAAGCACTAAAATGTATACAATACATGGAGATAATATATTGCAAGTGAATTACATGTCAGCAAAAAAGAAACTTTTAAAAAAAATACTCCACACAAAATGCAGAATATCTAAAAAGATGTTTTTGGTGTTGGCTTAAAAACTTTGTAAACTACAGCTTTTTAAACAAAGATATAATGTCTGTCTATTTTGAGGTTTTTGTCTGTTTATTTTGAGTTTATACAGAGATAACTCAATCAAAAAGTGTACGTGATAACTGGAATACCTAGGAATTATGCATCACTTATAAATAATTGATAACCTTTTCTGGATGAAAATTTGGTAAATGACAGAACACAGAGTCTATGCATCTGCATTTTATGAAAGCCATATGTTACTTGCTCAATCCAATTGTTTTTCTCTACTTTGCTAGGGAAAAAAATATTCTCATGATAAGAGCCAATAGCAGTGAAAAGAAACAAAATACACAATCATCTTGATTTATTTGTGAAAATAACAAATGAAATAAAACAATTCCACTTAAAGGACTCCAATATTAGTATCTAAGAAGATGTTCCTGAATGACAACATCCATTGAATTTTTGGAATTTTAATTTCTACAAACATATGACAATTAGAATAAGAAAACAAATATAGTCTTAGATCAAACCAGCATTGGAAAAACTTTCTTGATTGTTTTGAAATCATATAAGTATTCATACTCCTTTCCTTTGGAAACATTCAAAAAAGTTTATTATTTATTATAATTCAAATACGATCAAGAGTAATTTTATATAATCATTACAAATATCATCTTATAACTATCGCAAAATAGAATAAAAGACCATTCCCAATATAGTACCTATGTATCATTATATTTAATTCCTAATCATTACCTAAATATCTTAAACAAACTAAATATTCACGTCTTTAACATAGATGTAAATATTCTTTACTTTTTACTTAACATTTTCCAGGGGCCTGTATTCATGTTTCTAAGAAATGTCCACAGCAGTTAAAAGATGCTTTTGTGAAATTAATGTGATACATTTTGTTGGAGTTCAGTTGTTGTTGTTTGCAAGGCATAGGCATTGTCCCTAATCCTTTTTATTCTCAAGGACAGCACTCAACAACTTGAAGCCCAGAGCTAATTTATGTTTTTAAGAATCTAACAAGTAGTTTTCTGTCTGGGCTAGTTTCAAACTGAATTTTAAGATCTCATTACACAGAAGAGGTTGAATTATACGAGTGAGTCACTGCCACTTGTTTAGATGTATTTGTTAATTTTAATTATGTTTTAAGATTTTTGTTTCACCATAGTGTATATCTCTCTACAAATAAAATTAGATATATGTATATATTTCTGAAAACAAATAATCTCTAAAAATGTATGTCATTCGAAACATAACATTCGAAACATAACAGACTCCTTCTAAAATTTTTTCTACTGTTTTTGACCTTTATCATTTCAAAGATATACAGTCTATTTTTCAAAAAGTTTCCTAGCATAAAATAACTAATATTTCAATAGAAAGTAGAGTTTATTACTTTCAAGGGAATTTTAGATATACACATGATATTGTAGTAACATTTACATTATATTACTTGAAAAAGTTCTGTCTAAACTCTTAAATATTTTTGTGTAGTGAGGGGGAAAGAGGAAGTTAATTTATATTGGTTAGGAATTTGCAATGCTTCAAAAATCTATTCCATAATTTGTTATGAGCACATAGTCAAGCTAACTGATATGGTTTAGTTTTATTGTTTCTTTATTTGTTCAACATTTTAATATGGATGTATGCACAGTGGTAACATTAAAATTATTAATCAAAAGAAAAATAATAGCAAAATCATAGACACATATCAAACTTACAATAATTAGCACTATGATGCTAATAATAATTTTGATGAAGATGATGATTATGAGCACAGTGTAGCCTGATTGAAAAGGAATAAAAAAACTTTAGACATTATTGAAGGTAGATTTCCCACATTGAATACATAGTTATAAACAGTGTTGGAGTACATACAATAAGAATAACAAGAGGAGAGTTTCAATATCAATAAATAAAATCACATAAATAGGTACAGACAGTAAAAAACCCTAACATTATTCCTGCAGTTTCTCTATTGTGTAATCACTTTTATTGGTGGTATTTTTTTCTAATAAATAAAATCGTTTATTTCCACATTTTGATGGACTAAGCTATAGTTTTCAACTAAGTGTTAATAGTTCAAATAACATTCTCATATAGATAGTATTAAAATCAATGTTTCCATTGATATATTAAGAGTATGTTCTTCAGTACAGCTGTAAACACATGACCCAATTTACATAATACCACTTACATATCTGTAGCTACCATGAAAGGACACAGGCCGTAGAGCCAGTAGTTAAAATTTATTTTTATTTCTGCATGAAACTATTCGTGAATTCATACCAACAAATTGAATTTGACTCTTTATTTATAAGCTAAGGTGGAAAATATAAGGACGCTTCACCCATCGTTTTTCATGCTCCAGAATTCAACAAATATATTCTTCAATATTTCTGGTAGATTACCTCCATTTACAGATGAGAAATGTAAGGCCAACAGTCAATGTAGTAAGTAAATAATGATACTGGAATTTGTATCTGAGCTCTTCACTCTGTGTGCTTACAAGGAGAGTAACTTGGTGATGGGGAGG
Source organism: Dipodomys merriami (assembly GCF_024711535.1). Lineage (NCBI taxonomy): Eukaryota > Metazoa > Chordata > Mammalia > Rodentia > Heteromyidae > Dipodomys > Dipodomys merriami. The sequence continues at coordinate 50,636 of NW_027206304.1, forward strand.
ACCAATATGAAAAGATTATGTGGAAAAATCATACTTTGTAAATGGTTGTTTTAGGACTAGGGGATCAGTGATGAGTATTTGAAACAGGCTGGTATAAGGCACATAAAAGGGAGTACATAGAAATTGTATTAGTGAAAGAAACTGAGAAAATCTTCATCATTCATCTTATCTAATGGCAGGGAGTAGAAGGTTAAGAAGAAATCTAAAGTGCATCCACATCTCTGGCTAGCATTTTGTGTTAGTTATAGTCTTGGTGATAAGGACTACAGGTGGAAATGATGGATTTAGAGGAAAAAACTCTCTGAAAATTCTAAAGTTTATGTTAAACAGATGCAAAGATAGGTCTGTTTAGATATCATCAAAATATCCACGACCATGAATATGAAAAAAAATGATAAAAATCAGGGGTATTATTAAAGGGAAGAGGAAAAGGAAAATTCTGACACATGTGTGAGCAATGTGAGCAACAGTGTGGACAAGATTAGAAGAAAGAGATAAATAAGGAAACAAAAACGTAATAAACACAGATTTACAGAAGTAAAAGAAGGAAAGAATTTGCCGGAAGGTATTGAAGGAAATATGCTATTTGTATTTGAAAATAAAAGACATAGACAAGTTAAAAAAGAACAGTGTTTTGGTGAAAGTCATATTGATACAATTTTGAGATATGACATGAAAATCTGGATCCATGAATTCAACAGATCCTGTTGATTTTAAATGGAGGGAACAAATGCTTTTATCCTGACCTTAGAAAAATTATACAGATATAACTCTCATTAACTACTTAGAGGTATTCTGTGAATATTTTTGAAGACTTTGTTTAGCCAGGTGAATAAAGATTGAACTACAGCACAGGCAAGCCTAATTTGTACTACAGTTCCAAGAAGTGACCCATGTATCCACACCAGTTTGGTATTTTATTGAAATGTCTTTAGATATGTTTGGATATCTTATCAACCTAATCATTATAAATGTAGGACAATTAGCACCAAGTATTAGGTTGAACATACAGCTTTACTGATGTGACTGAAGACTCCTCGAATTGATTCTTCTTTAGAATAAAAAATGCCTCAGTAGCCATTGACAAATCATAACTGCCATATACTATATTTAAATCTAATTTTTGTTAGGAATATCTCCATGCTGTAATAACATTGTCAAACAACCTGCTACAAATTCTTATATGTAGGAAGTGCTCTTATAACCTTCAAGTTTTTATTGAATGGAAGAGTTGACATTACCCTCACCACTAAGATTAAATGCCTAAAAAGATTAGACATTTTGTGTTGATGCCTTTCTTTTATTTTTTCATACACATTGGCAAGTGGGAAAGGATTCTGATGTAACAAAAACACAGTTTTGACTTGTACTAACAAAACATCTAGGATCTAGTGTTAATTCAGATACTTACTAATTAGCTCCATATTTTGTGGATATTTATATTTCTCCTAGGAAAACTAATGAGTTCCAAGAAAATGCCCCTAAGGAGCCTTTCAATTCCAATATCACTGTTAATGGGATAATGTCTCATAATGCTTTAAATTCTACATCCTCGAATGTAGGCATAGGGTTATACTGTGGAACTTTTCTCCTCAGAGAGTGAGTACTACCCTGTTGTTTAACATGGACAAAGTACCGTGATAAATAGACTGGGTGTGTGCAAACAAGAACTGGTAGTGGAACAATGTTCTTAGCAGTTTGTAAAGATGAAATGGAAATAGAGCAACCATGATCTCAAAAGGAATGTGCAAAGAAGACAAAGGCACAAAGTAGAATGTGCCAAGGAAATGCTGAAGTAAAATTTCAAATTATGTGCTCAGGAGTGAGGATGTGTTCAAAGTACTGCTTCAGAGAATGTAGTTGAATATCTTGGGGAAAAACTGCTTTAAACTATTCTGGGATAATTGTACAAGTAGAAGCCCATAACTCTGACTGTAATCAGCCACAACATCATCAAATTAGGGACTATTTTTCCAAGTGCAAAGTGAGAAAAAGAGGGCTCATCACAGTTAGTGTTCAGGTTGAAGTAATGGAAATCACACAATTTTTCTGATAAATCTTCATTTATTTTTGGAGCATTAAAGTAGGGAAAAGCCAAGTAAATATATTGCATGTTCCTAAATTAAGTGGGATGTATTATATTGTTCTCTTTTTTAACTTGGAAGTTATAGATTATATCTTTTTATACTCTGACTTGGGACACTGATCTGCTCTCAGTTGTTTCTTCTCTTCCCCTTCTTTTGACCATCCGCTTACATAATTTTTATTTAAAGAGACATACGTGAGCTTGCATTTCAATTCTTCAAAATTATCTGAATTTCTTCATACTTCTGGCAGCCTCCTAAATCTTTCTCAAGGGAATATTTTGTCACTACCATTTTTATCCTATATGATATCTTCCTGCCTAACTCAGTGCAAAATATACATCATCCAGATATCTCAACACTTGTACCAACATAAAATACTATCTTACTTAGAAACCATGATTTCAGTATATCTGGGGAGGTGGCATCTGTCATTTTTGAATGACCGTAAGTGATACTTACATGAAATCATGTTTTAAACCGATATGCCACTCAGAAGATGAACGAATCGATAAAATCGATGAAATCATTAATACACACACACACACACACACACACACACACACACACACACACACACACACACACACACACACACACACACACACGGTGGAATTCTATGCTTCCAGTTCATAAGGAAATGGAAAGACTTGGACAAATCCTACTAATAAGCAAGAAACAAAGAAACAGATTCCATGGTTTCCCTCATGTGTAATAAGTAGGAAATGTCTAGGATGGTCCTAGCAGATGAGCAGAATGGATCAAGAGCTATGTACCTATAACCATATAAGTGGATACTGAGCAAAATGAACTCCTAGGCATTGAAACAAAGGTTTTCCTTTGTGGTTGTTTTTTTAATGTATTATGTGATTTCTTTTTTCTTTTATGTTTTCCCCTCTGGTTTATCCACTGCTGCATATGATTTCAGTATCCTGTGTATTGTATACATATTTATCTTAATTTGGCAAGGGAAGAGGAACAACAAAATCGCGAAAGAAAGGACAAAGAGCAAACCAATGCAATAGCAATACTCACAAGACATCATGTTGGAAATTAAACTACAACTTGTGAGGGGTATTGTGAATGAAAAGTGTGAGAAAAATGAGGGAGGGGGTAAAAAGTTCGACATATTATGTATTCACTACATAATAATTACTGAAACCCCTTCTATATATTAAATTGACAATAAAATTAAATTTTAAAATAAGCTACATAAAATAGAATTTCACTGTATTGGTATAGTAAATATTATTCTATGTGTATTACCTTTATAAAATGAACAATATTTGGCTTCTAGTTTGAATTAATTGCCCCTTTCTTTATCAGAGGGTCATCAACTGGAATGTTATCAAACTATACAAAAATTTCAGAATATACTTGCCATTATTTTGAAAAAAACATTATTTTAGTATTGTCTCATACTAAATAGAAAATAGTTCAATTCTATGGAAACTCCTAACTTTTTAAACTGAAGTTTGTTAAGAGGAGAGAATATATGTGTTCTTCAAAATTCCTATGACTACTAACTACTCATTTTCAAATTCTGAACATGCCATACCAGAGACATTTAAAACAGTGTCTGTATGCATTTTATTTAATTCTGCAATAGATGCAGTTTCCAATGGGGCATTACATAATTAAAGGTCAACAGAAAAACTCGCCACATTCTGATAGAAGATAAATCTATGAAGTATCTATAATAATTAATTCCTCTAGAGTAAACCTTTGTTCATCAGAGTAAGCTATTATTTCTATGAAAATCAATCCCAATATTTTATGCAGTGAAATCATTCAACCGAACACTTTCCAACTTGTTAGGTGCACCTTAAAATTCCCTAAATTTCACAGCATGACTAGCTTCACACTATTGTGAAAAAATTCTACACTTCTACTAATGTAATACCCTTTCTATTGTTCTAAGAACACTGCACTAAACTTTGCTGCATCATTTTCCCCCAAGTGATATTCTTGAGATCAGAAAATTTGCAAATATTCTTTATACTTATCTTTTTACCTATAATAGATATCCAGGAGGCTAAGATCTGAATATTATGGTTCAAAGCACACCCAGGCAGGAAGGTTTCTTAGATTCTTATCTCCAATGGACTGCTCAGGAAAAGCCAGACACAAGTGGCACTGAGGTTCAAGTGGTAGATATTAGTCTTGACCAAAAACAAGCACAGGGACATTGCCCAGCCCCAGAGGTCAAGCCCTAGGACAAACAAAACAACAGAAACAAAATGAAAAAAAAAACTCCTGAAATCTAGCATATTTCTCATTGTAAACCGAGGTACGTAATTGAGGAAATTTCTACGAACTTTACAAATTTGTGTGGGGGGAGGGGAGAGCAAGATTGGGTGCAGGGGCCGGGGGAGGATGGGAAGTGATGGGAAGGGGAAACAAAGGAGGAGGCTACAATGCATGATAAGAAATGTACTCATGATCTTGCCCATGTATTTGTAAGCCCTCTGTACAGTATTTTCACAATAAAAAAAAAAGAAATTTCTTCCTGTGTTATGTATAGATAGAAGAAAAAATGTCTCACAACAACTCTCTTCATACCATGTTACACCAAAGTCTCAAAATATTGCTCTTTTTCTAAATTTAGACATCACTATCACCCATTTTTGGCAACTCTTTCTAGATTATTCATATTATCACGTTATACATGAACTGTTGGAATTATCTCTTAACTAAGTCCTAATTATAACTCTCTTGAAAGAATATTCTAGACAAATAGAATGCCAGAATCATTTGTGAATTTGTAAATTAAAACTTCTACTTAAAAAGAATTTTGTAATATTCTGTAGAATATGAAATTACAAACAAAATATTTATTCTGAATCGAAATTCTCATTTAGCCAGGTCTACAAAGATCTACATTAGATATCTTTTCTATTTCTTCAGGCTTAAGCTTTTGTAATCCTTTATCCTTTTTTGGAATCCAACAGAATGATGCTTACTTTTTCAAATTTTTGGTTCGGAGTCATGAGCTCTTTTGCATCTAGGAATATTCTGTAATGAAGAGAGCATGTAAAACATGACTGAGGATGATATATGAGTTGCATTTCAATAGGAAACTTGACTTCTCAAAATATAATGACAAAATTATCCCAAACTTCCAACTGTGAATTCCTTTTTTGTCCTTTGGTTTGTTTTATTGAGCAAAATTATAGTACCTAGTCCAAGGATGGTATCACTATGCAATCCACTCTCTAATCTCCTGTCCTAATCTGAGTACTAGAATTTCAGGCTTGTATCACATTGCCCTGCCATAGGTTGTTGGTTTATTTAATCTAGAAACATACTAGTAATTCTGAACTTCTCCGATGATCTTATCCTCTAGACTGACTGCTCAAACTGTTGTACAATTTTCAAAGATGTCCTAACATTTGACATAGGATATGAACATTTTCAGATGCATCTGCAGGGGTCTCTGATGCATTCCTCCAAGGATCTGATCCCTTTAGTAATGATTACTTGACTCTCTTACTATCTCTGGTCCCTACCTATGTAATATTCTCAAGCTTTTGGGGGGAAAGTTCAGTTAAGGACTTTCTAATATTAAAAATAATCACTTGATTCTAGTCTTATTCAGGACATATTTTCTTTTATTTTCTAACTTTTCTACACATTCTGAGAGTTGTTTCATATGTGTGTTTGCTCATATAAGTGCTTCTGTGTGTATGTGAATGTTGTATGTATGCATGCAAAAACCTCAAGCTCTTATTCAGCAATCTTGCTCATAACTTGTATTACATCACTTGAGCCATTTTTCCAATGTAGCTTTTGGCTGGTTAATTATAGGTATTGTTGAAAAGACTATTCTGCCCAGGCTGGATGCAAACTGAATTTCCCGGACTCTTTTACATTCTTAGTTTTTATTTTTTCCATGAATATCAAGTTTTAAACTAGAAATACTTTTGTTAATGTAAAGTCTAAGCTGTAGCCCAGATTTTTAACTCAAGAATTCATACAAAGATAGATGAACATACACATTACATATCCTGAGTGTACACTGCTAGAAATGTGATCTTGAGCCGGGTACTGGTGACTCATGCCTATAATCCTCACAGGAGGCTGAGATCTGAGGATTATAGTTCAAATGTACCACAACTAGGAAAGTTTTCTGAGGCACTTATCTCCAATTAACCACCAGAAAAAGGAATTGACACTGTGGCTCAAGTGGTAGAGCTCTAGCCGTGAATTGAAGAGTGGAGGGACATCACCCAGGCCCAGAATTCAAGACCCATAAACATCAAAGAAATAAAGAAAAAGAAATGTGATCTTAGCCACAAGTTCATTGCTAGTATAATTCCTGCTCTCTCAACATAGCTTTTTTTTTCCAGTTAAGTCCATGCTTTTATATATGACATCTTTGTAACCAGAATAATTCTTCCCTTCTACTTTTTACAACTTTGCATGATTAGTTACCATGATTTAGATTTAGTAGAAAACAAGAGTGGCCTCATCATTCATGTTCCATTTAGTAGTAATGCTCTCCATATCCCATAGATCTACATACTGGAATGGCTTATTGTTTCAAAGTTTTCTTATTTGCAGAGTCTTCTGTAGTGTATTGAACCATTATACTTAAGCACAAAACTTCTTTTTCTTCTATTATTCCTATTGTTTCTCCTAATGTTAACTTATGTACACTTGGGAAATAATGCACAACACACACTCACAAAAATATGTTTCTGAGAACCTTCTTCCCACGTAAAATTGGTCTTAATTACAGTGCACATAGGAAATTTGAACTTAAACTACTCCACGATGTTTTTTTTTTCATGTCTTTTATTATAAAATGGTGTAAACAGGGGCTAGTGTTACATAAGTAAGTAAATGAGTACATTATCTATCAAGCTCCTCTTTTGTTTTTCACCTTCCATCCCTTTCCTCCCCACCGCCCCAACTCCCTTCTCCCCTGCTCAAGTTGTAAAGTGCATTTTCTACAGAGTGCCTTATAAAACTCATTGTTAAAATGGGTCATGCTGTATTCTTTTTCATCTTTTTGTTATTTCCCTTCCCCTCTCCACATTAGAAAAATATATATGCAAGATGCAGGTTGCCAACATCAAATATAGTGAAAACAGGGGTTATTCCATGGAGGACGAAAAAAATCACATAGTACATGTTAGATACATTAAATACAATAGCAAAAGAAAAAGCAAGTTGTGTCCCTATCTTGGGGTACATTTCACTTACCATCATCTTATATGACCATGTGTACATGGATAATGTTTTATAAACTATTTAAATTACATATTTTCTCATTACGAAATTATTTCTGAAACATGTTACCCCATGTCCAAAGATGTGCTTGTGCTATTTCAATGAAGCCAGAAAATATTCATTTTACCTGGGGCGGCATCATAGATTGTTACTGGAAATAAGTGGAAGGAACTGTTAATGCAAGTGGAAACTGATCCCGAGAGGAACTGAACATAGAGAAATGGCAAAGTTCAAGTTAATTTGTGCTGTCCTTTTTACTATACAAGAAAATAATCCAAGGCCTGAAGGAAACTCTGTCCCTGATCTTTTGTAGTGTGTCCTTTACTCATATAAAACTTGTCTGTAAACTTCCAGTTGAGAGTATAACCAAAGGAAACAATATGCCATTTGAAGGCAAGCATAGAATAAAAGGAAATAACTTTATTTTAAAAGTGTCCTACTGCAAAGAAAGAAAGAAAGACATGCAGGTTTTAAAGTGTCTTATGCACGCATATTTCTGTCCTGAGATGATTCTCCTATTGCAGGAGTCAGTTATCCATTTCTTTAATCTGGTCCTGAGTTCTCCATAGCAATAAGGATTCCAAAAATCAGGATCCAGTAAGGATCAGCAAAAGGAGCCTCTTCTCAAACCAGTCCTTTAAGGATGGTCCCAAAGAAATATGTGGGTTTTTTTCATTTTCTTGTTTGTTTGTTTAGTTTGTGTTGGTTCTGGGGCTTGAATCCAGAGGGTGGACACAGTCCCTGTACAGTTGTCTTTCCTGCACACCTGTCCCCTAACCTAGTACTCTACTGTTTGAGCCAAACTCCACTTCTGGATTTTTTAGTGTTTAATTACAGATAAAATTTGACAGAGTCTCCTACATGGGTTGACTTTGAACTGAGACAGTCAAAAAGCCAAGTGACATCAACTGTATGGACTTCTCTTTTGAAGCAAGAAATATTAGATGAAGTTTATAATAAAGATAATATTTGACAATTTTTAAAAGAAAAGAATATGTCCAGCAAAGAAGCCATAACTTAAAAAACTCAGCACTGAATCAGTTTGTAATTATTTTTTTCTGTTTGGGAAGATTACTATTGACTTCGTTGTTCCTTTTGGGGATACTTAAAGTACTATTTTCAGGGTTTTTTGTTGGTCATGGGCATTAACTCTGATCCTGGACTTTGTCCCTCAGCTCTTCAGCTCAAGTTGAGCACTCTGCCACTTTTGGTACAACACCACTTCGGGATTTCTGGTGGTTAATTAAAAATAAGGGTCTCATGGACTTTCCTGACCAGGCTGGCTTTGAACCACAATCCTCTAGTCTCATCTTCCTGAGTAGCTAGGATTACAGGTGTGAGCCACCAGCATCCAGCTTATATTTGCATTGATGTGCACTTAATGACACTATGTAGACAAAGAAAGGATATTTCAATCAATGATGATATTGCAGCTTTTCAGAAAAATTGAGGTAGCAATAAATATATCCTCCTTTTCCATGTTGTTACATTAATGACTCATGTGTTATGCGACTCTTACATTAGCATCCTCTGTTGTATGTGTATGTGGACTTAGTATCAGAAATTGTTCATAGAGTAATATAAAAGACTAAGATTTTTAGAAAACAAAGGAAGTCAGGTATGAAAGAATAGCATAGAATGATATACAATTTATCACACAGAGATTAAGAACTAGCCTAAGTGACTAGAATGCTAAAGGCAAGGAGGAATAAGTGTAGTTGATAACTAGTTCTTCCCTAACTAAAAATGGTTCCCTAGAACAGTTTGTGGTATAACTTAGTTATTATTATCATTTATTCCTTCCATGGGGAATTATTCCTTCTCTTCTGTCAAAGCTATTAATTATGCTATGCCTTTTTGATGCCGTGACTTACCAAAAAGTTTTCCAAATCTCACATAAACTACCCTTCTCATTGTGATTAGCAGTGACCACTCAAATTGAATTTCCAGGATTAATCTTCACCTGATATCTAATCATATTCTTGGCATTAATTGCCATGACCTATTAACAGAACATTTTTTTTTGTTTTTTGTTTTGTTTTGTTTTTTTCTTTTTTGTTTTTTTTTGGGTCAAGTCTTGGGGCCTCAACTCTGGGCCTAGGCGCTGTCTCACAGTTCTTCAGCTCAAGGCTAGCGCGCTACCACTTTTGCCACAGCAACACTTCTGACAGTTTTCTTTTTGCCTATGTGGTGCTGAGGAATCAAACCCAGGGCCTCATGCGTGCAAGGCAAGCACTCTACTACTGAGGCACCTTCCCTGGCCTTTTTAAAAAATACTATTTTAATATAGGTAAAATAAGTGAATTACAGACTATTGCTAGGTATCAGTTGGAATGAGCAATTGTATATTCTAAGTATGGGTTATTTATTTTGCATTTACTAGCTAAATGACTTTTTTTTGCCAGTCTTGAGGCTTGAACTCAGGTACAATAAGCAGTTTATGTAATTCAAATAGCTGTGTTTCAGAAATAGATTAGACACAAAATGTTACAAAAAAAGAACCAGTATTAGGTGGTCCATTCTTTAAAAATAGCGGTCAAATAAATATTAACCATAATTCCAAAATAATAACAATCAACTCCTCTTGAAAACAGAAGATTGTAGCAGAATGTATAAAAAGTGATAGTGCCAGAACTGTTTCAGGAGCTGCTCTCTTGCATTTAGGATTTCTAGTACAGGACAATGTTTTAATCAGGATTAATTGCTTTCAGGAACTAACTTTTTTCTGGTTACATTTCATTGAAGAAATATGTTGTTCAAAATTAATGAATGGATAACAAGTTATAGTAGAAAAAAGTGCTAGACATTCATTGTGGTTGGCAGTAAAATACCTTCTAATAATGTCTCTCATCCCCCAAATGTCTAATCCCTCAATGTAGATATGCACTATACACACACACACACACACACACACACACACACACACACACACACACACACACACACACACACACACACACACACACACACACACACACACACATATATATATATATATATATATATATATACATTTGTAAAATATTGAACTTTCATTACCCAAGGAACACAAATTTGAATAATTACCAGATGGGGGAAGTATACTTCAAATGGGTACTTAAAATCCCAGCTGTAGTTCAAAGGGGAAATGATCAGGTAAGAACCATCAGAAAGATGTAAAGATGCTGTATTAGAAGATAAAGGAAAAGACAATAACCCAGATTCTGAATTTCTGAAAAGCGGAACAGGTTGTAAATGCCTTTCCACTAGAGTCATCTAAAAAATCTTTTAGCCCTATAGGTGGCTTGATTTTAAAGTGGTGAGACTTCTTTTAGATTTCTGTCCTTTAGAACTGTAAAATGATAAATAAGGATTATTCAAGCCAATTAACTTGTAGAAATTAGTTACAGCAGATTTGGTTTAGTAAACTAACTCATCTTCAGCCTTTTCCTGATGCAACTATAGAGACATCACATATCTTAGTTTCTGAGAATAAGAAAAATTTGCCACTGGCTTTGTACACATGTATTAAGGATATACTACTAAGTCCTGCATTAATGAAATCTTCAAATTCTAAATAATATTTAAATAAGAGACTCCCTATCTTTATTTTCACATTTAGGGATCAAAGTACTAAAGTCATGTATAAGGCTAGGGTAAGAATATGGAAATGAAATCTCTCTCCTAATATAATAAAGATAATTTATGTCATTTTGAGTTACAATTTCTAAAGTATTATAAAATAAAGAAAAACAGAAAAAGACACTCAATTTTCCATCCTTCCTAACTTTCCAACAGAAATTAGAGAATCCAGTAAAGATACAGCAATCCCAGGATGGTATAGGATGATATAGGATCACTAGACAGTCACAAAGAAGATCACAAAAAAGGGTCCCCTGGAACCATGGGAAACAAAATCTACACCTACAGGTTGTGATATAGCTACAAAATAGTTTCCACTATGCTAAGTCTTTGATATTTTATGTTTGTTTTCACAGCAACTTTCCTCTCTTAGGAAATGACTCTTTATTAATACTCAAGGGTTTGCAGCTTATAACCCAGCAAAAAATAATGCTTCTAAATATAAACAAGCATGATTCTAAGAGTAACCAAGGCTACTTGTGTTGCTATAGCTGATAAATAAGAATGATGTTGGGGTATAGTCAAACAATCTTGAACTTTTTCATACCTTTCCTCTTCTCCAATACAAATCATCCTAGTCAAGATATGTGAAACATTAATAGAGGATTTTTATATTATTTATTGTTCTCACTAAAACAAATACACTCTTCCTCTTTCCAAGCCTGACTTTGAAAGAGTTAGACCATCACAATTTTTTTATATACAAAAGTTTACTGCTTTGGCTTAAGTGTTTTCCTGCCTTTGGGTGTTGCTCTCTATTATTTTGGTAATTACATAGAAAAAAACAAGATAAAGCCATTATGCTTAGGTTGAATTATTCAAAGTCAAGCTCTCTTCGAACACAGTTTTCTGTTCCCTTCTTCACTGCTAATTACAGTTTAATTATTGCTCTTTAATGATAAAAAAGTGATACTTTAAGTTATATTCTCATTGAAACTGATTAAAACAGGAGTGTCTGCAATTGCTTTTCAAAATTTTTCAAGTATTTTCCTTGGCTATTTTCATTATTGCCTTTGTTCCAGTCTTCTAATCAGGAACACAGGGTTACACAAAAAGATCTTCTTAAGATATAGACTGTTAGACAGAAAAAAATAGATGTATATTTAAAGATTTTCATCTCTTAACAGACTAAAAAGCTCAGAGGACATTTTGCTATTACTGGCACGTTTCAGATGACTTAAATGTTTTGGTTCTTAATCTAAGTGAAATACATGTAAAATGTTACAGTTGTTCCAAATAATGATTACGGCTTATACTTTTCTGCTCCAATGAGTTGAAACTTCTGACAAGATTGGAGGGCATAGTGATTTCAGGGGAGAAGTGTTAATGTTAGAATGCCAAGGGAGATTTCTAAAACAGCACTGCCTATCACATATCTGTTAGTTATACTTACAGCATACAAGTGTATAAACCTACAAATATGATTTGAATAAGAAATGTGTGATTGGGCTGGGAAGGTGGCTCAGTGGTAGAGCGCTTGCCTTGCATGCATGAGGCCCTGGGTTCGATTCCTCAGCACCACATAAGCAAAAAGAAAAAAGACGGGAGTGGCGCTGTGGCTCAAGTGGTAGAGTGCTAGCCTTGAGCTGAAGAGCTGAGGGACAGTGCCCAGGCCCAGAGTTCAGGCTCCATGACCGGACCCAAAAAAAAAAAAAAAAAAAAGAAATGTGTGATTTACACAATTCATTCAATAACAACTAAAGCCAGAGAACACTTCTATAAATTTATATAAACTAGTATATCTAGTGAGGATTTACACATTTTTAGAATATATATTTTAACATTCATTTCAAAGTACTGTTTATTTCTAATGGTTTATTTTTAATTGTTGTCAGTTTGGGGGCTTGAAATCTGGACCTGGACACTGTCCCTCAGTTACTCAGCTCAAGATTATTGCTCTACCACTTGAGCCACTGCCAGTTTTCTTTTGTCTCATTGGAAATAATATTCTCACCGACTTTCCTGCCTAGGCTGGCCTTGAGCCATGATTCTCAGCTCTCAAACTCCTTAGTAGCTAGAGTTACAAGCATGAGCAACTATATCCATTAATTTCTGCATGTAACATTTCTTTTTAGTGAGAATGTTCAAAAACTTGTCTTTTGGCTTTGATGAAATACCTATTCTTAACTATGATCAGTTTTTTCTTGTAGTATAAAATTAATATATTAACTTTTAGTCATGGAAGTCTGCTAATTAAAGTTATATAAAACATTAATTGTAAAGTGAAAGAAATTCATGGTTCTATTTCTTGTTTTAAGTAAACAATTCTGCGTTTTGTTTTCAATTATATTTCTTTGGGAATGTGTAATATTCTTTGATTTAACTGTTAAAATTCATAACAATCACATTATATCAAGTTGATTCAAACTTGTATTTGAAAATTGCATCCTTACCACAAATATACTTCCACTTAACTCTATCACATAATTAAAATAACAGTAAAGCAAAGATTGGTGTTAGTCATTCATGTGTATAATCCTAGAAACTCAGGAGGCTAAGACCTGAATACTTTAGTTCAATGTCAGTCAAAACAGATAAAAATATGAGAAAACTTATCTTCAATTATCCAGCAAGAAGCAGAAGGTGAGAATGTGGCTCAGGGTGTAGAAAAAAATTAGAGCAAAAAAATAGAGCAAAAAAAAAAAAAAGCCATGAGCAAAAAAATTCAAGGAAGACCATAAAACATTGAGCTCCAGTCCTAAAAATGGCATATACACACACGACAACAACAAAAAGTAATATTGTAGTAGGAAGATCCCTACTCAGGCAGGCAAGCCCACCTAGTCATCCGGAGTGACAGAGCCCACCGCAACAAAGTTGTTATTAAAGAAGCAACTTTATTGAGAAGGTTCCTACACTGACTGGCCAGGGCTGCAGCACAGGCTCAGGAGCTGATAATGCGACCTCGATTGGTCCATGTACTTAGATTTTTAAAGGCAAAAATCACAAGTTGAAGCCTGGTCACGTAGGCGACCAGTGAGATTTTCACACACCCAAAAGATTGTACAGTCATACCAGACCACACGCAGGTGGCCAATGAGGTTACACTTTGTCACATAATGGCTGTATAAACCAGTCTATCACTTTTGGTTTCTATGACTCATGAATTCAACGGTAAAATGGAGCTTGAGGTAAGCATACACTAAGGAGAAGTTTAGTGGAATTTAACATAAGCACGTGAAAAAGGCGGAGTTTATGGTAAACTCATGATGTTGTCAATATGAGCCAGATTACTGGCTATCTGTTTAATCAGTCAGTCCTTAACAGAACAATCCCTAAAACAAAGGCAAAGCCTGGAAAGAAGCTATACTAGCTCAAATCTCCAATCAGGGCCTACGTCACTCCCCCCTTTGACTTGTTCCTGAGTCAAATCATTGACTAAATTTTTCCATTGGGATGGAATCATATTGAGTTCTCCTTACCATTAATTTTATGGCCTCAATCCTCTTTTGTATGAATGACATTAATGCATTAATTACATAAGGGCCAATTTATAGCATCAGGAAAGTAAGAATCAAGGTGGGCAGCAATAGCTGAAATCAGGGTCATCAACCATGGAGACCTACAGTTCATATCAGAAGCAAAAGAACTACACCAGCCAAGGAAGTTATTAGGATTGTCACCCATGGGGACCATGAGAAGAGAGGCTGATAACATGACTCAGTTCCTCAGACTCTTCTAACCGAGGCCAAACTTTCCCTAATACAAAGGCTACCTTGCTTCATGAGAAGTCCAGTTCTGGGCGATTTCAGAACTACCTCTGGCAATGAGTCTACCTGGAGGCTCTAACTGAACCAGCATCTAGATTGCAGTAGGCATATAGATAAGACAAAGAATATTCCATATCAGTACACCAATCCAGACTTTATGTATAACACAGCTAACTTAATTTTATACCAGCTCTATCGTAAGCTCCAATTTCAAGACATACTCATACCATTTGCTACATACTTATACTTTCTGAGGTATGTCTTCTTTCCTTTCAAACATTTATAGACAATCCTTACTTTTCAAATCCTTTCTTATGCAGGATACCAATTTTTCCCCAATTCCTTTCCCAAGGCTTTCTTTACCACCCTCTTCTTTTCAGTTTCTTGAGCACCTTTGTGGTTAGAGTTTAAAACTGCCCAATTTTCCTTTGGCTTGTGGAACCTTTATCTTAGAACAGCCCTAAGGCACCACTGTGATGAAGAAGCTTGCTAGATTTTAAAGCTAAGAGTAGGGCTGGGTCTCATTTACCATACCAGAGCCAAACTAGGCTGTGACAATAGAGTGGATTTCCAGTCAATATTCACTGAAGTGCCTAAGGCAAGCAAGCCAGTGATATCCTTGTCCCCAATATCCACTGTGGGAATAGAGAGGGTTTCTGGATGTCACCCAAAAGAATGTCCCACAAGATCTTAGATTTAGCATCTTTCAACCAGAAAGCAGACTCAGATGATGTCATCAGGCAGGAGATCCTCCAGGTGACTGTCAGGCCGTCGTTGAACTTTACCCATTAGGGTGTACAGCAGCAGCAGCAGCAGGGTCTCTCAGTGACTCCAAGGGACTGTTAACTCATGCTGGGCTGCAAATTCCTACACAGACTGGTTAAGGATGCAAGTAATACATAGGCTTGGCAGGCTGTGGACCCTTTGGTTTTTAAGAACTTTAGACAATAGCCCAGGACAATTTACCAAAATAACAACTTTTTTACTAACCAGATATTTTTGTAAATAGACACAGAAGGCTGACTCTTGTAATCATCTCTGACAGATGCAGTCTCCACACTTGCACACCTACAACTGTTAACACTAAAAAGGGGGTAGAAGGGCGAAGGTCTATCTTCTGTAACTTCTTCAAGCTGACTTCAGGGGCGTTGATCCTACCTAGCCAGGAACCTATAACCTTAGCCTATTTTGCAAAGTGGCTATCAGGGTTAGATGTCATTAAGAACAATATTTAAATTCTGACAACTGCACAGACCTTTTCTCCAGCTACATCAGTGTAGCTTGTTTAGCACTCCGGTTTGCAAAAGCATCTATCTAGATGGCTTAGGAATGTGATCTCTAGAGACCCTAACAATGCCTAAATTACCTTTCCAGCCCTTTAGACAGATGTTAATAGAAACACACTCTCAGGTTTACAAACTTTTTCCTGAGCAGATGAATTTCATGTAGCTGGTGTCAGCTGAATAGTTACTGCCAATTAGAGCTTTGGGCACATAAAGGGGTTAAGATTTAAACTATTCCCCACATTTTATAACATTAGGTTTTCACTATCACAGAAGACTGGCAAGTTCTTGTCCCTTACAAGGTAGTCATGAATATTAGGCATGCTTACAAACTATTCCCATGACCTCCCGGCTCTGACCAGTTTTGAAGGGCCACACAAATGATTTTAGGAACTGACATTTCTGCCATCCAAGCAGTGGCTTACTTCCTCTGGATGCTCCTCCATTGCTTTTGTCCCAGGAGTGTCTTCGCCACACTGGGATAAATGCCTCATTGGCATGTCCCTTAGCTGGTCGCTGGGCTTGAACTCTGGCCTGAGTGCTGTCCTTCAGCTCTCCAGCTCAAGGCTAGCACTCTGCCACTTTCTATTTTCCAAGTTAAAGAATCCTTAGTAAGTCATGTAAAAAAATATGAAGATTCTTTAAACATTTTTTTGATGTCCAAACCTCATAACTTTTTGAATTTTAAATTTAAACTCACCCAATTGTTGCAGCATGCTGACAATTCTTATCTTTGAACACGTTCACAAACACACACAAAACAGTCACAGAGATCTTAAAGCGTGCAAAAATCAAAATCACTTGTACGTACACCTTCTAAAGTTTTCAACAAAAATTTAAGACAGTACTTCTTTTAAACTAGGTACCTTTGTTGGGCTTCATTTTGCCAGAGCTTGCTTGTTTAGCAAGGCAATTCACAAATCAGTCTTTTAAATCCCTTCTGTTGGAAGAGGGCTGGGGAGGGGGTCACCTAAAACTAAACTGGCCAGATTTTTTTATCCAATTTTAGACAAGAGCAATTTACAAATTGTTACATTGTCAGGATTAGCTGAAAAAGTCCAAACCAGGCATACAGCCTTCTACACTCTCCCTGCTGGCAGCCTCCACAAGGAGAAAATGCAGCCTGAGGCTTGAAAGGAACCAAACTAGCCCAGTAACCTTCCATGCCTCACAGGGAGGGTGGGAATAGCAGGTCTGTGACCGAGCCCAGCTGGAACTTTTATTCCCCCAGAGATGTTCAAATAAATAAATAAATAACAAAACACTGATAAACACAAAAACCAAGGATCCACATTCTAAAACAGAACTAGACAAGAACCAAAGGCTGAGTTGGGGACTAATGGGACCCAGTTTATCCCTACCGGAACTCTGTGCTGCTCCCACTCAGCAAGCTGAATCCAGAGTCTGTTGAATGAGCCTGCCATGCTCACCCAAAACTTCCCTACCTCTGGAAACAGAACAGAAAACACACCGAAGTAAAAAAGACAGACAAGTGGCCACAAAGACAATATCAGGTCTCTGTGAATGGGGCGACATCTCACCACCATTCACTTACCAAGGGACTCAACCCCCATACTCACCTCCTGCAAACGTTGACTCAGGGGCCTTCCAAGGTGGAGGAGAATTCCCAGTCATCTTGGGACAAGGGAAAAAAGTTCCTAGCGGCCATCCCCTCAGACTGACTGGTTCTCCCCCATGCTCAGACCCCCTGAGCCAAGGCCTGAGGTTGAGATCTAATTGGGGTCACTTGCAGGTGGCCAGTGGCAGTTTCATAATTTACAAACAATCAAGTTACAAAACCAGAATCAGCAGTTTTTGTTTTTGTTTTTAAACGAACTAGGACAAGGTCTAGGGGTGTCCCGGGAATGGACTCACTTTGCCCCACATTTTTCCTGTAAGGTAAATCCAATTACAAACAAGACAAGCAAAAGCAAAAGCACAATGAGACACAGACAGACACGATTAAACCCAGAACTAGGAGGGATCCCAAAACCAAAAGTTACTTTTTTTCTCAACATATTTTCTCCACAAGCATGCCCCGCATCCAACAAGGAGCTGGGAGAGGGAAGGGATAGTGGGACAACAACAAGGAAGGAAGGGGTAATAATGATCAACAAGTAATATACTCATTGCCTTACTCATGTAACTGTAACCCCTCTGTACATCTTAACCATAAAATAAAATAAAGTAAAACCAATAAAGGACATGTTTGGCAAATAAAGTAAAATGATAACTTACAGAGAAATGAAAATAATAATATACATATATGTCTGTATATATATATATATATATATATATACACACACATATGTATATTCATAAATGTATACATATATAGGCATTTGTATGTATACACATATAAGCATGAATATATGCTCATGTATGCATAGTGTGTATACATATGCATTTACTTAAAACACTTGAATCAGAAATATATTAAGAGCATATTAATACCAATGAAAAGATTTAACCATCATGAATAAATTATCAAAAAATGGAAATACATTATCTCTATATTAATATAACAACCACCAAGGAACATATGGAAGTATCATAACATACCTAGATACTGCATACATATAGAGGTTAGTGGAAATAGAAACAACAATGAGATTGCACTGCACAACCAGGATGTAGAAATTGGAATTCTTATACATTGGTGCTTGTCACTTAAAATGATATAGTCAGTTTGTTAAACATACTTCCAATCTTTAAGATATTGCACATAGAGTTGCCTCTATGATCCAGAGTAGTTTTTGTTTTCTTTTTGGTCCATCGTGGGGCTTGAACTCTGGGCTTGGGCACTGTCCCTGCACTCTTCAGCTCAAGGCGAGCACTCTCTGCCTTATTAGAGATAAGAGTCTCACGGACTTTGCTGCCTGGGCTGGCTTTGAACCGTAATCTTCAGATCTCAGCTTCCTGAGTAGCTAGGATTACAGGTATGAGCCATCGACACCCAGTTTGATCCAGCATTTTGAATCATAATTTTATATACAAAATATATTTCAACATATATCCAATGAGACACATGTACAGGAATATACAGAGCAAAACCTTATACAATAACATATAATAAAATATTGAAATGTCCATTGAGGATATGATATACTTATTCACATGCATACAAAACAATATACTCCATCCATGAGAAAAATTTACATGGTCTTAATTTGGAAACAGTAATATTACATGGGAGAAATGGATAGACTACATTTTATAATAATTTGAGCTTTTTAAAATTGGCACATCTGTAGAGGTAGAATATGAAATAATAGCTGCTCAAGAGGAGGTAGGTTGAAATGATGACAGGAAGTGACTACTAATAAATATTGGAGTATTTTGAGAGGGTAGTGATGATAAAATGTTCTAGAACTGAAGCTGATGTTCTTACTCCAACTCTGTAACACTTTAAGAATCATTGTACTTTATTGAAGAATTACAGAGTGCATTTGCATTAACCTTAAGAAAAAATTTTATAATAGTAGTGTGTGAATCTGAATAGTAGTGTGTGATAATTTAGAATTTAAAATCCCAGAATTCTGCAATGCATAACTTTAGTATGTTGATGAATAAAACTATCAATAAAGTATAATCAGTGATATATTCTCTGAGTGACTATATATGACATTGCAAGTCACTGAATATTCTACAAAATTATGTAAATTAAGGGATAAGATAGGATTGAGAAGGATGAGGGATAATGATCGTAAAGATGCTTTGTATTGGCCATGGAATGTGGCTTAGTGGTAGACTGCTTGCCTTGCATGTGTGAAGCCTTGGGTTTGATTCCTCAATACTACATAATTTTTTAAAAAACTGGAATTAACACTATGATACAAGTTGTAGATTGCTAGAGTGAGGAAAAGAAGCTCTTGGACATTGCCAAAGCCCTGAGTTCAAGCCCCAGGACTACCAAAAAAAAAAAAACTTCATTGTATAAGCCAGGCACTAGCTGCTCACGCCTGTAATCCTCAATAATCAGGAGGCTGAGGATTGAGGTTTGAAGCCATCCCAGGCAAGGAAGTCTGTGAGATTCATATCTCTGCCACACCTACTCCAGTGGAGTCTGCTTAGCATGGGAAACCATCTATCAGACCTAAAATAGGGGCTTCAGAGACCTATCTCTGAGTTTTGGGACTTCACCGAAGTCTAACTCAGAGAATGGGGCTTTACAGAAACCTATCTCCAAGTTTTGGGACATCACCGAAGTCTACCTCGGAAAATAGGGCTTCTAAGAGGCCTACTCCTGGAAAAAGGCTGGCAAACCCCTGGGAAAGACGTGTTTCTGTCTTTCTTCTCCTCATAAGAGTGCCTATTAATCTTTTACTGTTTCTGCTGCTCATTGTGCTTACTCATTGTCAACGTTCCCTTATTCAAAGCTCTTTCTTAAGAGTGTTGACGACTCCAATATCTGATGAGTGTCTCAAAAATATGACTAACTCACCAGAGTAAAGTGCTACCCTGAAACCCCTTTTATGAAGGCTAGTAGACAAGTTATAAGTAAATATAAAAGTATTGGGGGTTTCACAAAGTCACTCCAGCAGAAGGAATTGTAAGAGATTTACAAGAAGCTGTAGGCACAGCTAGAACAGAAAGAATGTATGGCAATTGTGGAGATAACTACTTAGGAGAAAGAACTTCCTGGTACTCTCATTTACTAAGAGACTTGCTAGATCTAGGCCTCTGTGACCTTACTATTAAAAAAGGAACAGGAAAGATCTTATGGGACAATTAAGGCCTCTATAGAAATAAGGTAATGGTTAGTTGGTGACAAACGTCGAAACCCATTATATTTCTTAGAGATAAGCCGGAAACAAGTGCCTATCAGGCGACCAGCTGGACTGCCCAAGAATGAAGCTCTGCAGCAAGATTGTGTAAACTTTTGCCCTTTCAGGGGACCAGCTGGTGACCATCCAAGAATGAAGCCCTGTAGCAAGATTGTGTAACATTTGCCCCTTTCTTATGAAGACTTCTGTTATAAAAGTTTGTTATCCTCTGCATTAAATCGCACTCAGCACTCAGCACTCAGCATCCACTACTAATGTGTGTGAGTTGTCTGTTTGCCATCTCCCATCCTATTCCAGGTTCCTCCCCTAGGTATCCTCCATCGTCCCGACAGAACCCGGCATATCTCCAATTAAATCTCAGAAAAATATGAAAGTGCTGCTATGCCTCAAGTGATAGAGTTCTAATGATAGAGTTCTAATGTTCATGCAAAGGAGCTCAGGGACAGCGACCAGACCCAGAGTTCAAACCTCAGAAGACAAAAACGAAAAAAAAAACTCACTAAACACTATTCATAAACTTCTTTGTCAAACTCCCATACAATACTTAAAGTTAATTAAAAATATGATTAGAATAAAATACAAATCATTTTGGGAACCAGACATAGAGAGAATACAGGGGACAGAGTAAATTTTATATCACACAGATTGAGTTGAAATGTGTTCTTCAGTCTTCTTACATCATTTATGAAATTGACAATGCTTCCAAATATAGGTCAATTTCCTTGAGGAATAGATTGAATTCTATTGTCTTTTCATAGTAAACCATAGAGGTGATTTTTTGCCTCTTATTGAAGTATATCTGACACATTAAAGTAGATTTTTCCTATATAATATTAATTTAATCAATCATTTCATTAAGGTGATATTGGTCAGATTTTTTTCCAGTAAATCTTATCCCTTATAATAAGTGAGAGCATGCTGTGTCAGTCTCCTATCAATATGACAAAATACTTTATAAAATTAACTTAAATTGGGGAAAGATTAATCTTGGCTTCTGATTTTATACATTTCAGTTTATGTTTCTTATCTTCCTTGCTTTTGGTTGGTGGTGGCACAGTACCCCATGTCAGGAACATGTGATGGAATGTATGTATTCATGGAAGCCAGGCAGTAAAGAAGAGAAGGAATAGGAGTGGGAGAGGGAAAAAGAGCAGGAGGGGAAGAGAGGGAGCGAGATGGAAAAGGAGAAGGGGAAGGAGAAGGAAACAGAGTAGAAAAAGAAGGAAGAGGAGGAAAGGACTTTGATCTTAACATCCTCTTTGATCACAAGTTCTCAGTGACCAAATCTCTACAACTATGCCCACTTAAAAGGGTTCACTTCTTCAAGGCAACATAATGAAAGCTAATTATTAATCCCAATCCTTTATGACTTCAGATTTAATTTCTAGAGTGGTGGGTAGATATTTCTACACATTTCGATAACTTCTGTTCCTAATTATTGACTTGAATTAATCAGAAAAGCTATTTGGCATGGAGGTAGTTTGGTTATACCATTGCTGGAGAGATGAATGAAATATTGTTAGTGTCAATACATTTTATTTAACAGATAAGAATGTTTCAAGAGATTTCATTTTGTGACCTTCAAAAATCACTATTTCATCTAACTCATAATGACTTGTATTTTTCATAAACTTTTTGGCATCTCCATTCAAGTTTTTTGTCATCTAAACTGAGGTTCTTTCTTTCTACTTGAAGGAAAAATTAATATTATCATTTCTTAAATATAGTATAGAGACTAGATGTAATATTCATTTCTTACCATTCAAAAATAAGTTATATTCAAGTCTAAAGTGTAATGCCAAGGTCGCAGGACTCCCCACAAGACTACCGAGAGCCAGACTCTACAGCTGTTTTATTTAAACGGGCTGTAGCTTGGGCCTCATCCTACACTCCAACACAGAGGGGCCCAGGAGGAGAGCACACAATCAACCATGTGTTTTGATTACCACCACGTGTTGCTTAGCAAAGCAACACGTGGTGGTTACTGCCTCAAACTTTAACCTTTCCTCCCCCCCCCCCTTGACTTATGGTCCTGAGCCACAATCTTCTGGCTCTGGACCAAAACAAAACTCCAACAGCTCTTGATCTTGAACAAGTATACCAATAACAATCAGTCCATTTTTCTTTTCTTCCAGCGTATGTAGGGTGGTTGGGTAGGATGCTTGGAGACTTCCCATGTTTCCCCACGGTGGTCCAGGACAAACAGGTCAGCTGGTCTGGTGTGGGAACAGTGAATCCAAGCAGCAATGCCATCCACCTTAAGGGCACTAGGTGTAGCCAGTAGCACCATGTAAGGTCCCTTCTACCATGGTTCCAGAGATCGCAAGTAGTGCCATGAAACAAACACCCAGTCCCCAGGTTTAAACAAATGGGGGGTAGGAATAGAAGCAGAATCATATTATGCTCTATGCTGGGGCCACATACTGTTACGCAACAGCTGTAAATAGTCAAGCTTACACAGAAATTCAGTATCATCCAAATCAGCAAGCAATTCAGTCTGAAGGCTAGTGATAATGGGTGGAGGGTGTCCACACACTATTTCAGAAGGAGTAAAGCCAAGCTGATAGGGTGAATTTCTTATGCTAAACAAGGCACAAAGAAGGAGCGATACCCATTCTGCGCCACTCTCTAAGGCCAATTTAGTTAAGGTCTCTTTTAGAATTCGATTCATTCTTTCTACCTGCCCTGAACTCTAGGGTCTATAAGCACAGTGCAATTTCCAATCTGTCCCCAGTACTGTGGCTATTCCCTGACTTACTTTTGAGATAAAGGCCGGTCCATTAGCCGACCCGGAAGCCATACCTGGGTAGGATTTCTTCCAGGATCTTCTTAGTCATGACGTTCACGGTCTCATGCTTTGTTAGGTAGGCTTCAACCCATCCTGAAAAAGTGTCTACAAAAACTAGCAAATATTTATATCCAAATTTTCCAGTTTTCATTTCTGTGAAGTCTACTTCCCAGTGCACACTTGGCCTATCTCCACGGAAGTGAGCTCTTTTGTAACTGGTTGATTGGTGGCATTGGTGAGCTGACAGGCTTTAAAATTTTTAACAATGTCCTCAATGAGTTGATTTCCTTGCCTAATTTTTACTTCTGAGTGTCAGAGCAAGTCATGCATTCTTCAGGTTCCCTCCCCAGTTTTCCACCTGTCTTTGTTTCCTTCTCTGCCTGGGAGTTTATAGGCCATGGGAATTTTCTTTATCCACTCCAAGTCTTCTTGGGAGTACTGAGGCTCAGGAGGCAACTCGTGGTGGTCACTGCCTCAAACTTTAACCTTTCAATAGGAATAATTGGATAAGTGCTGGAATATCTTGCTTTAGTTCAGATTTAAAGTTAAATTATCAAAGTGCCTTATAGTTCAATTTTGGCAATCAAAATGAAAAACAGGCATGTTTTATCCTCAAGAATGTCATTATTTTATGTGTGAAAAAAATAAAATAAACGTAATATTAATTCAGTGGAAATAAGAAATCAAATCCTTATGCAATGCATAGATTCCATAGATTATGAAATGTATTTGTAAAATTAATAAAACTTGTATTAAGTATGTTACTTAAGACATGACGCAAGTGATAATTTTGTTTTCTAGGTGACATTGATATAAAAATCAAAGCCCAAAGATTCCAGAGCTCTGTGTGATTGATATGTGTCAATTTACATATATGCTTGGCTCATTTCAATGTTATTTCAGCACAGCTGAGAACAGAACTAAATAAAAATATCACTCAAATGTTTAGCTTTATTTTGTTACTAAATATGTCATTTTATATCTATTTTTTTTTGGGGGGTCTGGTTGTGGGGCCTGAACTCTGGGCCTGCGCGCTGTCCTTCAGCTCTTCAGCTCAAGGCTAGCGCTCTACTACTTGAGCCACAGCACCACTTCCAGCTTTTTTCTTTTTGCTTATGTGGTGCTGAGGAATTGAACCCAGGGCCTCAGGCATGCAAGGCAAGTGCTCTACCACTGAGCCACTTTCCCAGCCCTATCTCTTTATTTTATTTGAAAATTCTGGTAAATTTATTTAAGTAATATCAACAATAATGAGAAATAAACCGGATCTAGCTCCTTAAAAGACAATGAATAAGAAAAAAAAATGACTCTTGTTTTCTTCCAAGGCTGAATTAAGCCAGGCCCAAAGAAACATAGGTCCCATGCTTTCCCTTATTTGCAATAACTAGTATTTGTCTGAGACAAGCAGAAACGGTTAGATAAGTTTATGTTAAGCAAAATGGACCCCCAAATAAGGATTCAAATGCTTTTTCTTTCTTGCGATTGTTTCTAACATATTTATAAGATGATTTCTTTGTTCATTTGTATGTCTCTTCCCCACGGTATAACCCCTGTTTTCACTCTATTTGATGTTGGTATATTTTGTGGAGGGGGAAGAAAAAAAACTTATTGTTTAAATAGTGATAAAGGTGGACCCATTGGAATAAAGAGATGTACAAGACATTTTGTTGAAAAACGAACTTTACATCTTTGGCGGAGTGGGGCTGGGGTGGGCATGGGAAGGGATGCGAAGGGGAAACAAAGGAGAAGGCAACAATGCTGGTTAAGAAATCTACTCATTACCTTGCCCATGTAATGGAAACCCCTCTGTATGGTATTTTCACAATTAAAAAATTAAGGAAAAAAAACAGAAAGAAAAAAGTGAAACAACAAAGAAAAAAATTGAACCTAATTTTGCATTTTGTCATTTTATATTGTGGTCCTTTGCAATTGTGTATTATGTGACTATCCCATAAATCTGGGCTCAAATCACTAGGGATACTGGAAGAAAATTTCAAAATCTAAAGCAGCTAACAAAGCTGTGCAGTTGTTTGTGGTTTTCACTACAGTAGCAGCATGGCTTTGTTATACCTGGACTGGAGACCCTCCAAATATCACCAGAGACAAAGATCAATGTAAGTGAAAAAAGAGTTGTTTATTTGCAAGTTCAAGCTTGGTCCTCCACTCACTCGGTAACCCGTGACACTAAGAAGCCCCGAGCATAGAATCAGTACAGTTTTTATGGTATTGAATAAACAACCTTAAGGGAGTGTTGCATGAGATGTTACATGATTGGCTAATATTTTAAGCAAATTAAGCTACACATACATGATTGGTTATTATTAATACTGACTTGTTATTGACGGATACCACCTGGGCACTGGGTCACCATGTCTCGTATAGCCACCCAGTGTTTGGTTGATGTATCCAGAGAAAATTCCTGTGGCTTGCCCAAGGATTATTTATGTTTCAGTTGTCTGGCAATTGTTTTATTTTCTGTGTCATTTCTGGGTCAAATTTGTGGTTCTTTTTATAATCCGTACCTCACAAGATGGTTGCTAGTTTGTAATGGAGTTACTTAGTTCTTTATTGTGCCTCTTTAGGTCTTAGATTCTTCATTCCCCCCTTTCTATTATGCACCTGAAAGGCTAATCATGGTCCTTACGAGCCTGCATTATGTCTTTCATCAGGGATTAATTGATATGGCGTTCTCAATACCATCAGTTGTACGGTATTGACTCGTTTCTTAACGCACATCACTAGTCAATTTACAACACAAGGCCCTATAGTGAACACAAGCACTAGAATGATAACGGGACCCAACAGAGTGGATATTAATGTAGTAATCCAAGGGGAATAGTTAAACCATGATTCAAACCATCCTTCTTGCTGTTTCCTTATTCTTTTACAACTCCAGAGTGGTTTGCATAGAAGCAACATTCTTCCCTAGGGCAACACATAGACCTCCTTGTTGTAAGAAAATTAAGTCCAGCCCTTGCTTATTTTGTAACTCCACCTCAGGTAAGGAATCATGAGCTTTTTGAAGGTAGGCTGTAGAACTTTCCAGGTTTTTGATATCCTCATTTATAGCAGCACAAAGGCTAGAGTAGGGTGTTCTCTGAGTAACTAGGGATGCTACTCGAGTCCCTACTCCAGCTAAGCCCACCAGGGCTCTGATAGTCACGGCCGTTATTATTTCTATTTTAGTTCTTTGGGACCAGTAGCTTGCTGTGGACATTTTTATCATCTTGTCTTCCAGAAAATTGTAAACTAGTCGTGGGATGAGTTGCACCATGACACAAAAGCTGTGGGTCCTATTTAAAACTTCCAGTGCACAAAAGGGTTTAGGCCAGTTGAACATGTCTACCAAACATCTTGGGGAGGTAATCGATAACCTTCCTCTGGAGTCCATTCTTGGGTCTGATTACATAAGTGAGTAAAATTAGTTAGTACTCGTCCTACACATAACTCTTGTCCTATAACTGCCTGTAGGGTAAGTTTTGCCTCTTTTTATTCCCATCTGCGTGATTTACTTTTTTTAGTTACATTCTGTACCACTGCAATACCCTCATAAATTGGGGGTCTCATATCATAACACATCCAACATATACTGGTAATATAAGTGCGGGTCTGATTGATTACATTATAAGTTTGAACCAACAGCTGCCATAGAGAATTCTCCAGCAAGAGGATGTTCTCCCTGAGGGGTCTCCTCTTTTCGGAGGAGATGGGGTCACTACAGCCTGGGGCTTTTTCTTTTCACTTGTTTTGGCTTTGGTGGCAGAAGCCAGGCTTAAAACAGTGTTTAGTCCCATTACTGAAGGGAAATAGCTAGCTGTGGCAATTGCCTGTAGAGTTATAAATATGCCATTGTGAGTCTCTCCACATCGGTAAAATCTTAGTCCCCAAGTCTTTCCTAATTCCCATTCTAGGACTTAATTCCCATTCTAGGACTTGTTTGCCCTTGTCTGTGAACCGAACATCCACTCAGGCATCAGAATCCTGGGGAACCCTAATTTGTTGGTGCACAGGCATACCATTAAACTGGATGCCCGCTGGCCCTAATTTAGTAAAAATAACAAGGTCTCCTCCTTTTCCTTTCCATTTTCCTGAGGTACTTGTTTGCAGCCCCAGCTCTTACAGTAAAAGTCCTCTGGTACTCCACAATTACTAGTCCTTCCTTCCCCTGGGCAAACATACCAGTGTCTTCATCTACACTCAACAAGCCTAGTTCCTTCCCATACTCCCTCAGCGAGCTGGCACAAATTAAATGCAAGCCTGCCTCGAAACCATAGGGAGGGTCCCTCTTTTACAGCCAGAGGGAAACGTTTGTCCATTACCTGATTACTAATAATCCAAGTCCAATTATATGGATGATTAGGATTACAGGCACCTACTATTATGTCAATACAATTTCTAAGTAAGGTATATGTCAACAATCATTTCATGACTTAGTCTTTTTATGGCTCAATTTGAGCTTTAAGGATTGTCTTTGGAAAGTGAGACTTATCACTCTGGGTTCTCTCCGAAATCGGTTATGGGATCTGCAGGCTTCGTATCAAATGGTGGATCCAGGTAGCAATGTCGTCATCTATGAGGACAGTTGGATTCATCAAGATGACCACAAAGGTCCTTTCCACCGAGGTTCCAGGTTTTCCTGTCGGTGTCTTTTCACCAGGACCCAGTCCCGGAATGGAAGTGATGTGGGATTGGTGGAGGGCCTGACACATACAGCACATTCAGTCTAGGCCAGACATAAAGGCGGGTCCTCTACAGGACCCTGAGAGAGAACAAAAGTTCAGAGTCATCATCTTTCCTAAGAAACTGCTCTGAAAATTAGGAATTATGAGAGGGCCCATTTCGAATACAATTTCATAGGGGGAAAGACCAATTTTCAAAGGGGAGTTTCGTACTCTGTATAAGGCAAAGGGAAGGAGGTTACCAAGTCACCACCAGTTTCCATGGTCAATTTGGTCAGGGTCTCGTTTACAGTTCTATTTATCCTTTCTACCTGTCCTGACCTTTGGGGGTCTATAAGGGCAATGCAGTTTCTAATCTGCCCTATGAGCATTAGCAAGTCCTTGACTTACCTTCGACACAAAGGCTGGTCCATTATCTGATCCTATCATACTGGGGAAGTCAAACCTGGGTAAGATTTCTTCCAGCAACTTCTTAGCCACGACCTGTGCTGTTTCACGCTTTGTAGGAAAGGTTTTTACCCATCCTGAAAAGGGAAAACTAATAGATATTTATATCCATACTTGCCAGGTTTGATTTCTGTGAAGTCCACCTGCCAGTAGGTTCCTGGTCTATCTCCTCTTATCCGAATGCCTGGTCCTGCCTGAATTTTCCCTGCATTAGTCAGCTGACATGCCTTACAGTCCCTGACAATCTGTTCTATTTTACATGACTATTCTTGATCCTAAGACCAGTATTTCTTAACAGGTCTTGCATCTTCCTCGTACCCATGTGGGTGCTTGATGCATTTTCAGTAGTATTTTACTCCCTAACTATTCTAGCAAGATAATGTTGCTCTTAGAGTCTCTCCATCAACCATTGAGGAATTGTGCAATTGTTAGTTGATCAATCCATTTTAAATCTTCTGTGGTATATGTAGGAGTGTCCAGGAGAGTTCTTGCACTGGGGTCTGGGAGGTTTATCATCATTATAGAGTCTCTTTGTGTTGTCACTTCCTGGGCAGTTCTGTCGGCCAGGTTATTGCCTTTACTCACAGCATCTTTAAGTTTTTGATGTGAAGGGAAATGAACAATGACCAACTTCTTAAGCAACCAAAGAGCAGCGATTAAGGCCAAAATTTCATCTTTATTTTTGATGGACTTTCCCTCTGATGTCAGTAATCCTCTTTCTTTGTAGATAGCTCTGTGTATATGAGTCATTGCAAATGAATACTGACTATCACTGTACAGAATTAGTCTTTTATTATTTCCTAGCGTTAGTGCTTGGGGTCAGGGCTATTAATTCGGCTCTCTAGGCTGACATGCCTATGGGCAGAGGTTCGGCCCAAACCACATCAGTCTCAGTCACTACTGCTGCTCCTGCATACCTATGTCCTTGATGAACAAAGTTGCTCCCGTCTGTAAACCACTCGAATTCAGCATCTAGTAACGCTGATCTCTTAAGTCCTCTTGGATATTACAGACTTGCGCCAGGATCTCTGAGCAATCATGTAGTGGCATGTCTAGGTCTGGATCTGGTAGAAAAATCGCTGGGTTGACAGCCGAAGGAACCTGGAAATTAATACTGAGAGGACTGAGTAGCAGTCCTTGGTAATGGATTAGTCGGGCATTGCTGAGCCATCGATCTGGTGGCTGCTTTAACACACTCTCAATAACATGGGGGGTGGTCACATACAGTTCCTGCCCCATAGTTAATTTGCATCTTTTCCCATTAGAGGAGTAGCCACTATCATTCTCAGGCATGGTGGCCATCCTGCTGCCACCGGTCTAATTTCTTTGATAAGTAGGCTACTGGTTTCCAAGGGCCTAGATATTGTTTTAGGACTCCTTTCATAATCCCATTATGTTCATCCACATACAAATAAAAGTGTTCAGTTGTATCAGGGAGTCCTAATGTTGAGGCTAACAATAAGGCAGTTTTTATCTGTTCAAACGTTTGTTCAACCTACTCCATCCAAAAAAACAGCTGCTTTTCTTTGGTAGCCTCATAAAGAGGTTTAACCAACTCTACAAACCCAGGAATCCACAGACAGCAAAAGCCTGCTGAGACCCAAAGCTCCCTTATGTGGTGCTGAGACTGGGGTGTTGGAATTTTAATGACAGTTTATTTTTTTCCTTTTGTAAGCCACTGCTGTCCCCTTTCAATAAATAGTCCAGATAAGTTTCCTCTGATTTTCAGATTTGAGCTTTCTTGGCCAACATTCAAGAAACTAAGGCTTCCCAAAGTCTGGAGTAAATCCTCCATTCCTCGGATGCATTCTCTTTCAGTTTTAGAAGCAATTAATAAGTCATCCACATATTGCAACAAAGTCAAGCCAGGGTGGCTTCCCTTAGGCTCACCTAAGTCCTCATGCAGGGTTACGTCAAAGAGTGTTGGTGAGTTTTTAAATCCTTGAGAAAGTCTTTTCCAGTTCAGCTCTCCATTAATATCTCTTTCTACATCTGTCCATTCAAAGGAGAAAAGATCTTAGCTTTTAGCTGCCGAGGGTAGGCTGAAAAAGGCATCTTTTAAATCTAATACTGTGTACCACTGCCTATCAGGAGGCAGGGTGCTCAGGAGTGTGTAGGGGTTGGGTACAGTCGGGTGAATTCCATTACCCATTTGTTGACCTCCCTTAAGTCCTCCACTGGCTTATATTCATTGGAGTGGGGCTTACAGACTGATAGCAGGGGAGTGTTCCATGCTGACTGACAGGGCCACAGTATACCCAGTTCTAGCAGTCACCTAATGTGGGGCGTTATTCCCACCCGTGCCTCCATGGATATAGGGTACTGCCAGGCTCTGACTGGGTTAGCTCCTGGCTTTACCTCGATGAAGAGAGCTGGTCTATACTTCGCTAGTCCCACTCCTCCAGTCTCTGCCCATGCTTCTGGATACCTTTCCAGCCAGTAGGTGATTTCTTGGTGAGGAGCCTGGGTAATTGGTGCAACCGGTAATTGTCTTCCCGGCTCAGAGACAGACTTTGTATTTGTCTCCCTTGGGTATCTGTCACCTGGGAATCTTCTGGATAGAAGTGAATCTGTGCCCCGACCTTAGTCAACAAGTCTTTTCCTAATAAGGGATAAAGGCTCTATGGGATAACTAAGAATGAGTGAGACACTCGTCCCATCACCAGATCCACTGTTCTTTGGGTGGTCCATGAGTATCGTTTAACTGCTTTGACCCCTTGCACCCAGGAAGTTTTGTTGGAAAGTTTTCCATGGGGCTTTATTACTCCTTGGGACATTTTGAGTTGTGGTCATATCCAAATTGCTGAAAGCACCTGCTATTCCATTTAGTGACAATTGTAATTACTTTTCTCCTTTACTCTGGTCTTATGTGTGGATTGATATACATTGAAATGGGTCAGAACCAGAATGCACCTCGCACCCCCCTTACCTTCCTAACAACTAATTTAAAGGATGTTAAGGACAGAGCTAACAATGTCCCAAGGTGTAAAGTGTGGACTAGCTGGTCTGTCTAAGATCCCAAAGGGGTAGACAGAGACACTTTGCGATATTCTAGCAGTGGCATCCGATAGATTACCTGACTCCAGCTTTGCTTCAAGCGGGCCAATCTTTCTGGGCCAGATTTCACCCTTCAAGGTGGAAAAATAAGGGGGTCTGAAAGAGAAAGTAGTTATTACTGGATGAAGAAACAGAGCGAAGACTAACAGCCTCAAACGGAGACAAACAGGGTCTCTGGGCATCCACCTCTGGATGAACCTGAGTGAGGAAATGTTTCATAATACTCACATTACAAACACACAGACATTTGGACAAGACACACATTTAACAGCATGCCCATGGTAGACTGTCAGAAAGAAAGTGAAGGATTACAGACAGGATAAATCCCAAATGTCCTCAATAGTGGACAGTCTACCTTGTAAAGTATCCGACAGAAAGTTTCTGACAACAAACAGGCCCAAGTGTCCACACTAGTGGATAGTTTACCTTCCCGGGGAACCGGGGGACCTCTCCCACTCGTCCAGTTGACTGCCTTATAGCACCATCTGCCAAGACTTCTTGCCAACACGAATACCAATCCTGCAGGACACACAGACCCCAGACAGTTACAAAGTGGCAATGCCTTAACTTACCGGCCATTCTTTGCTACTCTCTGATCAGGTGTCTAGGCGGGTTTATGAGTTTATCCCGGACGAAGCCCCACCTTTTATACCTCCTCCAAAGACCACCAGAAACCAAGATCAGCATAAGTGACAAGTGTGGTTTATTTGCAAATTCGAGCTTGGTCCTCCGTGCACTCGGTAACTGGTGACACTAAGAGGCCCCAAATATAGAATCAGTACAGTTTATATAGTATTGAATAAACAACCTTAAGGGTGTGTTACAGGAGAAATTACATGATTGGCTAATATTTTAAGCAAACTGAGCTACACATATATGATTGGTTATAATTAATACTGACTTGTTATTGACGGGTACCACCTGGGCACTGGGTCACTGTGTCTCGTATGGCCTCCCAGTGTTTGGTTGATGTATCCAGAGAAAATTCCTGTGGCTTGCCCAAGGATTATTTATGTTTCAGTTGCCTAGCAATTGTTTTCTTTTCTGTGTTATTTCTGAGCCAAATTCATGGTTCTTTTTATTATCCGTACCTCACAAGATGGTTGCTAGTCTGCAATGGAGTTACTGAGTTCTTTATTGTGCCTCTTTAAGTCATAGACTTTTCAGCACAAACTCTACAAAGGAAATAATTCTAGTTCTTTGCAGGCAAGAATGTGATGAAAAGCATACTTTTACCGTCCTACATGAAATAAGAAGACACACTTTAAAAGCTTACTATGTGATCAGTCCTTAAATAACAGTGCCAGTTTTAAGGCATTCTAGATAATTCAAGTCCTTTACCTCCCCACAACCATAACTGCCATTCACAAATCATTGCTAAGGTGAATTTCCAGTTCTTTTTGATATTTCGAATGGCTTAGGAGTAACATAAACAATAATTCAACTGGTTGAGAAAATTTAATTTAGAATAAGCAAAAAATCAGAGTCAACTCCATAGCATAACCTTTAGGGAGAATGAATTAAGGAATATGGTATGTCCTTTGTAACTTACTATTAGACATTAGGGCAAAATGCCAGAAACAGGCTCTGAAAGAAGGACATAGAACTCTTTAAGATATATTAAAGATTACCTAGGGACAAGTAATTTTACCTACATTTTCTATTATATGATAGCACATTTGTGTCTGCTGATCAGAGAGATTCAAAAAGTTTTTAAATGTGATATGAAAAATGCATTGTCATGAATGAATGAAATCAGGGATTAGATGGCTCAGGAGCTGGGTGGTTCTGTTAAATAATCTCATTATTTTGAATGATCTAGTTTTTTTGTATGTGTGGAATTATGAATGTATTTTATGACTAAGCAAGGAAGTTTGATTATTAGATAGATCATTTTCTCATACCCAATGTCAGGAATCTAACCTAAGTTAGAGTGGTAATTATGTGAGTATGAGTGTGTGTGTGTGTGTGTGTGTGTGTGTGTGTGTGTGTGTGTGTGTGTGTGTGTGTGTGTGTGTGTGTGCCTGCAAGCATGTATTTAGAAGGAAGAATTTTCTTTCTCTCAGGGTATATTCTTAATTGTATTAGTTATAATACATTAATGACAGCAGATAAAGGTAATTTATATTTTGTGCCATATGTTTATGTTCCTAAGAATGCATGAACAAACTAAAAATTATGTATGGGATATGAGTTTTTTGGAAGGTCAGCTGAAATTATAAACATTTGGAATCTTGAGAAGGATATCAATGGCGATGATTTTAATGTAGATCAATTTTAGACAACACTTGCAAGGATATGTAATCCTATATGAAAATGCAATATTTATTGATTTTTCCATAGCTATACTATTCTATAAATTTGTGGGGAAACAAGTTAAATTATGGAAACATAAAATAATGTCATTATTTATTGCATACAGTTTTACACTTTAGTTTCTTCAAGTAGACATACCATTTGTTTCTACTATATAAGAAGTAAAACCCTAAATATTACATTGTGTGCCATATTTCACATTGGGAAGCTTTGTCTATATCAATTTATATATATATATATCAATTATTTTTTTTGTTTCTGCTTTCCTATTCATAACTCTATTTTTCATAGTATTCTTCTAAGAATTTTTTCATTCTCCCAGTTTGGGGCTTGAACATATCTCATGCTCTCAGTTTGTTTGCTAATAGTAGTCAATCTACAATAAGAACCATGTAGTTATTTGGAGATAGAACCTCATGAACTTTCCTACCAGCCTGAAAACCATTATCCCTCAAGTCTCATCCTTCTTAAACACTAGAATAATAGAGATGAGTCATGGACCCCAAGCATCAATGACTTTTCATGTCTTATAGATTCCTCATGTTTGCTAGTAATTGTAATAATAAACTACCACAGATTGGGTAGTGTTAATACTGTAAATACTTTGCCTCTGAGTTGGTGGAACTAGAACTCAAAGATCAGAATTGGCTTCTTTTGAGTCCTCTTTCTTTTGTATATTCAATTCCTTCTACTTCTCTTGGAGGAGAATTCAACTTAAACGATACCTTTGAGATACTGATTCCACATGCAGTCAACGAGTTTTTGATTTTAATATGACTTCAGTGGGACAGTATCCATCACATAACATATTCCTTAATGGATAAAAGAAAATCTCTAATAGGAAATTATTTGGTTTGGCCATGGAAAATATGATTATACTTTAAAAATTAACAAAAGAGGTAAAGTTTTATTAGAGCTTGTAAAACCAGTATGAAGTCTTGTCCTTAGACATGCCGTTCTTACCCTTAAATTCCTAGTGGTACAGGAGGATTGAACCCCCAAACCCTGTACTTGTGAAACAACACCTCTACTACTGTCATTACAGCAGATTGTAATTGGATTACTTATTTAAGGTAGTATCACTATGCCTGGGCCTTATTGGACTGTGGTCCTCCTAGCACAGGCAAGAATACATTGCACCAAGCAAATGGTTAGAGTTTCTGTAACTTCTTTTTTGTCTGGGCTTGCTTGGAACTGGAATTCTCTAATCTTTGTTTCCCAAGTAGATAAGATTATAGGTTTGAGCCACTTTATCTAGTAAAGGTATACAATTTCAAAATGTCTTGATATTGCCTGTATGTTTGCTTAACATATATACCTAACCTTAATTTTCTCCCTCTTATTTTTAGTACTCTGAGTTGAAAACATTGGCTTTCTTGATATACATGGCTTTGTTTGGAATGGAATCCCATAACCATCAAAAAAAGTCTCCTAAAAGTTTATGTCAAAAACCATGGAAAAGAAGGCTTCAAGCTGGAAAAAAACAGTAATCCTTAATTTATAAATGAAATATATTTATAGTGTTAGTCAGTACTTTCTTAAGTATGAGAAGAAAAGGAAGGCAGAAATGTGAAAAATGTCAGATATAATTTTGATAACTTTCTAGGTCTCCGTAGAAATTTTTTAGTTATCACTTCATGTTATCTTACTATCTTAAAGCTTGCTTTATTAAAACCCTCTGGGTAGATATTTTTTGGACTGACTGGTAACCTTCTTCAAGATATGAACCTGATTTTAGAATGCTTATGGTATAGTAAATAAAGGAATGTTGAGAAAGAGGACAGGTATTGTCAGAGAACCGCCCAACAGCAAAAACAAAGCAAAGTTTCAATTCTGATGATTCACTAGGGAAGATATTTGGATATCTATATATACATATGCATATGCATGCATGCATGCATGAAATCGTAATTCTCCAGTAGAATGTTGAGAAACTTGGCCTAACAATTATAAAACTATATCAAACTTGTTGCAAGAAATGTACAGTAAAATATTAGTATTTTAGCATAGATTTTGCATATATTTTGTGAAGAATGAAAATTCTTCCTTCATTTTATACTTTACAAATATCCTTAGTAGATTCTGTTTTTTTCATATTGTAGTAGGAGAATCTATACAATGCTGAGAATTGGAATTACACAAAATATGCAACATGGCTGGGCACTGGAATTTGAAGTATGTAATCTTAGCTAGTTAAGAGATTGAGATCTGAACATTACAGTGTGAAGCTAACCTAAGTGGGAAAGTTCATTAGATTCTTATCTCCAATTAACCACCAGGAGAAATGAAGTTCCAGTTCAACTTATATGTAGAGCACTGGCCTTGAACACAAAAGAACCATATAGGCCCTGAGTTTGAGCCCTAGGATCAACAGAAACAAAAACACAAAATATAACATGGAATTAGATATTTTATAATGGAGGATATTTTAATACAGTCTACATTGTTACAAAGACTAGACTTCTGTGTTAGCTTTATAACCTACCATAATAAGTGATATTATCCATTTATTAAGCAGAAAGGCTTACTCAGATTTACAAGTCTGAAGGTTTCAGTGTATGTTTTATTGCTTTGGATGGCTGTGACAAGACATGTCAAGGTGGGAAGTACGTCAAAGAGAAATGTTTTTTACCTAGAATGATTTAAAGATAAAAGAAGAAAGTATGTGAGAGGCTATGTTTTCATTGGTTTCACTCTAAAGAACTTAATCTCCAGAAGAACTATTCAGGTATTCTCCACAATCTGGGAGGAAGTGGAAAGTAATTTTTCTTTAACACATAGGTCTTTCTGCGGCATTCTAAATTCAAATGGCAACATTTTCACCAATGATAATGATTTGTCCAGGGGTGGAAGCAATTAGATATTTCAAAAATTCTAAGCATATCTCAGCAGACTAAATATTTTATGGAATTCCTATTAAAATATTTTCTTGCAGACTGACTGGGTCTTCATAGTACACATGTGTATATCTGTGTGTTTGTATGTGTGTATGTGTTTGAATAAATTAATACAACAATGTAGCAGATAAAAATATTCCTATGGCCTTTTGTTTTTCTTCTCATACTATGTAAGCCTGTAAAAATTACCAAGCAAATAGCATCCAAGATTAAAACTTTAGTGCTGTCCAAAAGATTTGCATGCAAACCCAAGAACATCCACCTCATTTCAGACTGCCATGTTTTAGGAACATATTAAGTCTATCAATTATGTTGTCACCAAGGAAACAACATACAATATTTCTTTTAAAAATACCTAGATTGCAGAACACTTCAGACAGAAAATTGAAGGAATATAATTCATGGGATTTAATATAAATATTTAGTCACTTAAATTGATATTCTATTATTATTATTATCATTGTGAAAATATCTTACAGAGGGTTTACAATTACATGCGCAAATAGTGAGTACATTTTTATCAAGCATTGTTTCCTCCTCCTTTATTTCCCCATACCATCCCTTCCCCTCTCCCCCTCATCCACACATCCCTCTACCACCACCCTCCCTACCACCCTCACCATACACCCCACCAAAGTTGTAAAGTTCGTTTATCGACATAACGTATTATACATCTCATTGTTGTAAAATGGGTCCACTTGTAAACCTATTTAAACAGTTTGTTTTTCCCATTCCCTCCAAAAATTATACCAACATCAAATACAGTGAAAGCACCGCTTATAGCCTGGGGGAAGTACATACAAAGCAACAAACAAATCATCTTATAAATATGTTGAAAACAATAACAAGAAAGAAAAGAAAACATTTGAATCCATATCTTGGTATTCATTTCTCCAAACAACGACCTGTCTGACAGTTTCTGTTTGTCTCAGTCATATATTAGTTATTGCAAATAAGGGAAGCCATAGGATCTATGTTTCTTTGGGCCTGGTTTACTTCACTTAATATAATTTTTTCCAATCTTTCCATTTCCTAACAAATGGGGCAATATCCATTGTGTATTTATACCACATATTTTTGATCCAATAAAGAATATGTCTAGATTGGTTCCATATCTTAGCTATGGTAAATAATGCTGCAATGAGCATAGAGATGCTGGTAGCTTTAGTATGGTCTTGTTTGTGATCATTTGAGTAAATGCCCAAAAGTGGGATTGCTGGGTCATAGGGGAGCTCTATGTAGAGTCTTCTGTGGAACTGCCATAACAAATTCCAAAATGGTTGAACAAATTTCTACTCCCACCAACAATGCAGTAAGGTTCACTTCTGCTCACATCACATTCAGCATTTGTTGTTATTAGAGTTCTTGATTATTTTAACTGCGGTGAGGTGGTATCATAATGTGGTTTTCATTTGCATTTCTTTTCTGGCTAAGGAGCATTTTTTCATGTGTCTATTGTCCATCCTTCTTTCCTATTCAGATAAGTTTCTCTTTAAGTCTTTAGTCCACTTATTTATTGGCCAGTTGTTACTTTGAGGATTTGTTGTTGGAGGATTTAATTTTTTGTGATCCAGGTATATTTTAGATATGAGACCCTTGTCCGATGTATGGCTAGTGAAATTTTCTCCCAATCAGTGGGCTTTCTATTGATTTTGCTAGCTATATCCATTGCCAAGTAGAAGGTCTGCAATTTCATGCAATCCCATTTGTTCCACCTTTCTTTGATTTGTTGTATTTCTGGGTCTCAATTAAGAAAATCCTGGTCTGTACAAAGGAGACCTAGGGTTTCTCTTACTCCATTCTGTAATGTTTTCACAGGGTCTGCTTTAACTCTGAGTTCTTTGATCCATTTGGAGTTGATTCTGGTGCAGGGTGATATATAAGGATCTAGCTTTAGTTTTCTACAAGTTATTAACCAATTTTGCCAGCACCATTTACTGAAGAGGCTGTCTTTCTTATATTCTAGATTTAGCACCCTTATTGAAGATTACAGGGCTATAGGTCTGTAGGTTCATTTCTGGGTTTTCAATTCTATTCCATCTATCCTGAGGTCTTTTTCTTGTGTCAGAACCAAGCTGTTTTGATTACTATAGCTTTGTAGTAGAGTTCATAGTAGGTTATTAATATTCCTCCAGCACTGTTCGTTCTGTTAAGAATCATTTTGCTATTTGGGGTCTTTATTATTCCATATGAATTTTAGAATTGCCTCTTCTATTTCCTTGAAGAATGAGGTTGGAATATTGATAGGTATGGCATTGAATCTGTAGATAGCTTAGGAAAGTATTGCCATTTTCATGATATTGATAATTCCAATCCAGGAGCATGGGAGGTTTTGCCACATTCTAGTTTCTCTTTTGATTCCTTTTTCAAGTTTTTAAAGTTTTCATCATTGAGGTCCTTCAATTCTTTGGTTAAGTTAATTCCTAGGTATTTTATTTTTTGTGGGGCTATTACAAATAATCTCTTCTCGTTAATTTTAAATTGAAGTCTATTTCATCTGATATTTGGATTGAAACTCCTACGTGTTTATAGGAG
The DNA here is from genome assembly GCF_024711535.1 of Dipodomys merriami. Lineage (NCBI taxonomy): Eukaryota > Metazoa > Chordata > Mammalia > Rodentia > Heteromyidae > Dipodomys > Dipodomys merriami. The sequence goes on from NW_027206304.1 coordinate 90,075, forward strand.
CCATTTGCTGGGTAGATTTTGTTTGAGCCTTTCACTTTCAAAAGTTGTTTGTTTGTATGAGCAAGGTGTTACTCCTGAAGGCAGTAGATAAAGGAATTTTGCTTGTTAATCCAACTAGACAGTCTATGTTGCATAATCGGAGAGTTAAGTCCATTAATGTTGAGATTTAGGACTAAGCGGTATTTGGGGGTAGCAGGATACAACCCTAACATCATTATGGAGGTTGACACTGGCATGGAATTCATTTCCTTTTTTATCTGACAAATGAATACACAAAATAACATAACTTTAACTAAATATCAAGACCTAACTAAACATATTACCAGAAAAGTCATCATGCAAGCCATATTGCAACTAGGGTAAAAGAAAAATCCGTCATAATCATTCTGTATTTATTTTACATGTTGATTTTTTTTCTTAAATTATGTACTTTAGCTCGCATTTTAAAAACATTGTGTTAAATGATGTATATTTTGGTAATTAATTTTGGATGCCTCCTTAAATTTTGTTTTGAGTATAATGTCTCAATTCAGTTACTAACTCATGAAATGATGCTGATTACAAAACAAATGCTAATAACCACTGCTTATAATACACAAAATCTCATAAGCAAGATTTCATGAAGCATTGGTTAACATTTTGATTTCATGGTCTCATGATGGTGAGGCCTATCTGCAGGATTACAGTTGTACCTAGATTCCTCAGCCTAAATTTAGCCACTGTTAAAAAATGTTTATATCTTTATCTATCATCCATCAGAGATTAAACTTGCGTATAAAACCTTAGAAAATGATAAGGCAAGAATTTGGCTTTTCTCGACATAAAGTAAACAATATGCCGCATAGAGTAACTCAATAGTTTAAAGTCAAGCTATTTCTGCAAAACATTCTAAACATTTCCTTACAGTGTATATTATTCTCAAGAAGGAAATGAGGCATGTGAGAAGAAGACTAACCAAGTATTGTCTTCAAATATACATAATTTGGATTTACCTCTTGTTTTTCATTATAAGCATTTTTGATAAAACTCTTCGAATAATTGTTTTCCTGGTCTGGTAAAAAATGTCTTAGTTGCATATACCAAACTACATTCAGAAAATGGTATATAGGAATTAAGTTAAGAAAACATATTCAATAAATTGTAAAAAGTATATACCTATAGGGATAATATTTTGAAGAGTACATTGGAAATATTCTAATATAATTATTAATTTGATTGAACAATTTCACATTGACAGTAATGAACTAGATTAATGTTAATTGGACAAGATTGTCTTTCTAAATGAGCAAAACCAATATCTCCTTCTACTTTATCAAGGAAACAACTGAGCAAAAAATGGAAATTAACATATGAATCTATGTCAACTTGAATGAATTTTTGTTTATTAACAAACACTAATTTCACAAAGTATTTTATTGTGTTATATTAATCTGTCCATATAATGTAGCTTGGTAAATTATATTCCTTTTTATTAATTTCATTATCCTATTTTTATACACATGTTTTATTCTGTCATCATACTAACATAAAATATTTGAATCTATTTACTCCACAATATTTCTCTTCATCTCCTCTCTTACTTTTTTCCAAATATGATCCTTTCCAACTTTTACACCTGAGTCATTCATTTTATTTTCTGAGTCTAGGGTATGCATATGAGAATCTAGTATTTGTTTTTTTTTTTTAATTTTTATTTTTTGTGAAAACATTGTACAGAGGGGTTACAATTACATGGGCAGGTTAATGCGTACATTTCTTATCAAGCATTGCAGCCTCCTCCTTTGTTTAACCTTCACGGCATATTGCTTTAATATGAAGGTTTCCAGTTCTAACTATTTTCTTGAAGATGATATTATTTCATTATTATGTGCGGCTAAATAATATATCATTGTACATATATGCATACATATATTATAATTTCTTTAGTTAATGAGTGAATAAGGAACATGTAGGTTGATTCTGTAGTTATTTATGTTTTTTATATGGGAGAAGGAAGGATGGAAATACTGATGTTTGGACTGAGAAACATGCTCTTTAGGCAGACACTCAAGTATTTGAAACATCCTCTCAGCTGCTCTTTCATTAGTATTTCAATAATCCATAATATTCTAAAAGTAAAATTTAATTACATTTGCAAATGAGTTCTTTTTCAGTATCTATATTATTTTTATTACAGTTTTACATTTAGTATGTCATGTGAGTATGGGGGTGTATGTGAGCATGAACATGCATGCATGTTTGTACATGTAGCTGACTCTAAGGAAACAGATTTTGTGAGATACAGGATTCAAATAAAAGTTTGAGACCTGTAAGTTGCTAAATTAATGCATAAGTCCAGTTTGTGGAGTGTGATTTCAAGATCATATTTTTTTAGGTTTCATACCAACAAAGTAGATGTTTTTAATCTAAAATTATAAGGAATAAAAAGCTACTCTGTTTCATAATCATGGTCTTAGTAATCCAGACATATTTTTATTAGTAGAAAATATGATTGAAAGTATGATGGGTCAGTAGTAAGCCTTTAGAAACTGTACATTTTACCCAAAATCTTCAGATGTACTATTTGGAAAAAATTACAAATATATTTATAAACATACAAATAAATATGATTTTATATTTCTAAATATATGTATATAATATAAAAGTATCATATATTTAGTTATGATTTAAATGTGTATCTTAAATATTTATTTAATTTTAAACATATTTCATCATATATACATATATATATATATATATATGTCCACATATTTTTTTGGTAAGTCATGTGGCTTGAACTCTGGGCTTAGGTGCTATCCCTGTGCTCTTCAGCTCAAAGTGAGACCTCTACTGCTTGAGACGTAGGTCTACTTCCAGTTTACTGGTGGTTTATTGGAGATAAGAATCTCAAGATAAAGAATCAAATGTTTCTTCCCCCCTTGGTATTATTTCTAACATATTTATAAGATGATATTTTTGTTGCTTTATATGTCCCTCCCCCACGGCATAACCCCTGTTTCATTATAGTTTATGTTGGTATAATTTGTGCAGGAGAAGGGAAAAAACAAATTGTTTAAATAGGGATACAGGTGGAATCATTGCAACAATGAGATATACAAGGTGTTATATCGAAAAATGAACTTTACAACTTTGGCCGGGAGGTGAGGGTAGTTGGGAAGGGATGGGAAGGTGAAACAAAGGAGCAAGCAACAACGCTTGATAAGAAATGCACTCATTACCTTGCCCATGTAACTGTAACCCCTCTGTATGGTATTTTCACTATTTAAAAACAAAACAAAACAAAAATAAATCCTGAGAGAGTCCAGGACAAAGACGCCAGAAGCAGCAGGAGAGCAGATTCTGCTCAACCCCAGCAAGAACGGACAAGGAGCAGATGTCTTAAAAATCCTGCAGATCACTGAACAGAGACGGCCCAGGAAACAAGACTGTGGTGTGAGTAGAACCCTGACATCTTTACACCTAGCAAGCAAAGGAGGGAAGGCCACCCTTCCCCCACCACCAGTGATCTCCACCTTTGATCCTGACAAAGCACCACTGAGCAACTACCTCCAACTCAGGCCTTGTTTGAAAACAAAAGAGTCATTTAACTGCTCACAGCAATCTGACCTGACCTGCCCGGCTCAACTCCACACAGGGCAAAGTCACACATCCCAGGCAGAGATTGTGACTTTCTACATTGGGTAAACAGGGTCAGTGGCTACCACTCCCTACAGCAGCCTAGACAATCAATTGAAATTTAATAAACAAAAAACCTAAAAATGTCTCTAGGCTGAGTTCTGTGAGTGTCTCAGGAGCTAACCCCTCAGGGAAAACTACTGTTTCCTGAAAGGCCTCAACCCTACCCAGAACCTAGCCTCATCACAGCATATACAAACTAGAGGAAACAGCATCTCCCTCTTTTGAGATACTCAAAGCAGATTTCCCTCACACTGAACTAGCCTGGGAGGCAGATCACAAAATCCTGGGGAAGGAAGAGCATTTTTCTGCCTGTTCAAACAAACTGACTTAAGAAACCAATCATAAATTTTTAGGTGTGTGTGTGTGTGTGTGTGTATGCTTTTTTATTTTTAGACCTTTTAGTCATTTTTTGGTCTTTTCATTTTTTTTTTCTATTTCTTCCTTTTTTACATGACTTAATTGCTATTCCGCTCATCCCCAGGTATATACCTGCCATTGATTATTTCACCTTATGCCCCATTGTGTACATACTTAATCCAGAAGTTTATGACTCAATTGACAACTCAGGCTTAACTTCTTTAATATCAGTATTATATCTTTATACCTATATAATTTTCAAGTAACTAATTTTAGGAAATTTTATTTTTTAGTTTTTCATACCTCTTTCTATCTCTCCCCTCTTCTCATTCTATCGTTTTCTTCTCTCAATATCACTTCTTTAAACTTATATAATTTTTACGTATTTCATTTTTAAATTTAAATTTTTGTTTTTCCATTTTTTTGTTTGTTTTAATCACTCCACTATCATTCTGCCCAATCCATTTCCCTCTTGGCCATTAGGATTTCGTTAAATTCACTCTTTTTTCACCTCTCCACATCCCTCTAATCCTATTTTTCAACACATTTCTCCTTAAACCTAAAAATTTCTGATTTGCCAAATTTATCTTTGCTGTTTTTAGCCCATTAATCCATAGTTGTTTGATGTTGAATAGATTGTATCTGATGAACTAGTTTGTATCTGCAGCCATTTTGATTGGGCAACTACAGTACTTTGGTTGATGCTTGCCTTAAAATAGTGTTCCTGCACAATATTGGTGTTACTTTCATACAAAATGGGCAGAACAAGCCAGAAAAACACAAGAAAAATGGCAAGTCCGGGTATCTCAAGTCCCACTCATGACATCTGGTAACAGAACAATTCATGAATAATCCAGAGGAGAGTTCTTAAAATGATCTACAAATACTACTGATGAACATGGTGAACGAAAAGATTGAAAATCTGCAAAGGACTCAGTGTGAGCATGATAAGGAGAGAGAGGAGGCAAAGCAAAGGTTAATACAGGAATCTCGTGAACATGAGGAAACTACTCAAAGATTGATACAGGACTTGAGTGAACAGGTTTAGAACAGTCAAAGAGAAATTAAGGAATTGTGTAAACAGGCCGAGAACAGTCAAAGAGAAAGACAGGAATTGCATGAGGAGGCTGAGAACAGTTAAAGAGAACTACAGGAATTGTGTGAAGATGAGGAAGCTAATCAAAGCGTAATAGAGGATTAAAAGAGTGGGATGAGACTAGACAAAGATCAATAGAAGCATTCATGGAATCCATTAACAGCTGAAGGAATTCACGGACATCACAAATGGAATGCTGAATGGAGCCCAACAGAAGGAATGGGAATCCAGGGAAACCATAGCCAATCAACTAAGTGATTTAAGAATAAACTCTGAACACCAAATTAAGGAAGTAAAAAAGTTTATACAAGATCTAAAACAAAGCTCCAACAATGAATTTGAAGCCATCAAAAATGACCAATTAGAAGGAAAAGATATAAAAACCAAATTAGAAAGCCTTGACAGTAGATTTTATCATGCAGAAGATAGAATCACGGGGATTGAAGACAGCCTAGTTATTATAGTGAAAGAACATACAATTATCCAAGACAAATCCAATAATATAACAGATCTATTCAACATTTGGAAGATACCATCAAAAGGCCTAATCTGAGGATAATGGGTGTAGAGGAGCACACATGGACAGAAGTTAATGGTTTAGGAAATTCATTTAACAGGATCTTAGCAGAGAACTTCCCAACCATGCAAAAAGTTAGGCCTATTCAGATACAAGAAGATTTTAGAACCCCAAATAGACCAGACCATAACAGGACATGCCACCATGACATTAAAATCTGCAGAGGATCAATTCAGACCAAGGAAAAGATCCTTAAAGCTGTCAAGGAGAAAAGATCAACCACTTATAAAAGGAAACCAATTAGAATAATCTCTGATTTGTCAGCAGAGTCAATTAAAGCAAGAAGAGCCTAAAATGATGTATGCCATGCCCTAAAAACAAACAACTATCAAGATACTGTACCCAGCTATACTCTCCTTCATAACCGAAGGTCAAATAATAATTTTCCATAGCAAAGAAAAGCTGAAATAATATATCTCCACCAAGCCAGCCCTACAAAAAATACTTAAAGATTTCCTCACATAGAAAACCAACAAAACCACAATAAGAGCAAAAAAAACACACAAAAAGTGAGAATCCAAGAACCATAAGAAGAACCCAGTTGCCCCAGCGCCCAAGAAGTTGGATAACATGGCAGGAACTCCCAAAAACCTCAGTCATATCTTTCAACATTAATGGGCTTAACTCTCCAATTAAGCAACATAGATTATCTAGTTGGATTACAAAGCAAGATTATTCTATCTGCTACCTTCAGGAGTCACACCATGCCCATATAAACAAACATATTTTGAAAGTGAAAGACTAGAACAAAATGTACCAAGCATTCTCATTGTGGTGAGGTGGTATCACAATGTTGTTTTGATTTGCATTTCTTTGATGGCTAAGGAGGTTGAGCATTCCTTCAAGTGTCTACTGGTCCTCCTTCTTTCCTCTTCAGAGAAGTTTCTCTTTAAGTCTTTCACCCACTTATTTATTGGGCAGCTGTTTCTTTGAGGATTTGTTGGGGATTTAATTTTTTGAGTTCCAGGTATATTTTAGATATGAGACCCTTGTTCATTGTATGGATAGTAAATATCTTCTCTCAATCCGTGGGCTTTCTATTGATCTTGCTAGCTATATCCATTGCAGAGAAGAAGCTCTGCAATTTCCTGCAATCCAGTTTGTCCAACCTTTCATTGGTTTGTTGTGTTTCTGGGTCTCTATTAAGAAAATTTCGGCCTGTGCCAAGGAGACCTAGGGTTTCTCCTATTCCATCCTGTAATGTTTTCAGAGTATCTGCTTGACTCCGAGGTCTTTGATCCATTTGAAGTTGATTCTGGTTATGGTGATATATTAGATACCATATCAGGAACAGTGACGATATTCTTTGCAAAATTATTTCAATAGATTATTTTCCTCTTGGTCTTGTATTTGCTCAACAAGGTGTATGGAGAAGAATAGAGTTAAATCACCCATTCCTTGGATGACATTGTCTGTTACAAAGGACAATACTTCTATGTCCTCCTCTTAGCTCTTGCATGATTTCCAATTAATCACAGCTTCTTGGCTTCAAATCTAGTGAAGCTGAAGGACTAGCAGGCGTCCCCCACTACTACGTCTTCAAGGTTTCTCTTTGAAAACTCTTTTATTTGGAGTAGAATTAATTTTCATGTCTTCATTCAATTTGTTCTTCATTATACTGAGCCAAATAGGCTCTGTAAAATCACTTTAGGTAGCAAAAACATTAAAACAATCTATAGCAAAACGTTTTGGCCCCCTACACTGCTGAAACCAATACGCTTAGCTAGGGCTTCTAATAACGTGTTTTCTTACCTTTTCAATTTGGTCAATTCTTTTCTGATCCCCAACCTTTTTGGCTTATGTAATAACAGAAGTCTTCACTATCTCATGTTAATAAGGATATTATATTTTTGAGCTATTTAGAAATGAGAAATCATTGGTTTGAAGTATCCAATCAGGTTTTTTTTTTTTTTCTGTGTTTCAGTGCTTCACGTGCAAAGACATCGTGGAAAGTATTAAAACAGAAAAGTGTAAACACAACACGTTCTTTCATTGTGAAGGGCACTTTCTCCCTAAATATTTTGGCCCAAATTATGTTTTTAAGAGAATTACTGTTCAGTAATTAAAGGTCAATTCACAAATTTGATGTCTAATTTAAAAAAAAAAATTCAATTTAAAATCCACTACAAACTTGTTTCACACAGTAAAAGTATATTTCCTGAGTAATGACAATTCTCATGGGAACCTACAGGATTTACAACAAGGTTTGTGAGGTTTGTTTGTTTACTGTGAAAATGAGCCATCTTACCCACATTGTTCCCTCTTGGCTAAGTCTCCATGGACTTCTTTGCATGAAAGCTTATTTTCCCAGGAAATTTTAAATTTTCTTAATAGGCTAAGTTAAAAAGTGTGAACAACCTTTCATAATTTTAAAACTCTTATTAAATTCCTTTATCAGAATAGCGAATTTACCAATCCTAATTCCACCTTTACCATCAAAAACTGCTTAAAATAAAATTTCACTGTATTGGTATAGTAAATATTGTTCTTTATGTAGTAACATTTTTAAAAATCAGTACTATTTGGCATCTAATTTGAATGAATTACCCCTTCTTTAGCAGAGGGCCATCAACTTGAATGTTATCCAACTAGACAATTTTTTCACAATATACTTGCCAATATTTTCAAAAAATAATTAACTAGTACTTTCTCAGACTGAAACCAAAAACCGTTTAATTCTATGGAAACCCATAACTTTTAAAAGTAAATAAGTTATGAAGACGACAGAATATGTGTGTTCTTCACAATTCCTATGACTAATAACTACTCACTTCAAATTCTGAACGTTCCATACCTGAGAGACTCAAAATAGTACCTGTTGGCATGTTATGTAATTCTGCAATAGATGCATTTTCCAATAGGGTGTTACAGATTAAGAAGTGAACAGAAAAATAGCCACATTCTAGTATAGGATAAAACTGTAAAGCATCGGTTATAATTAATTCTTCAAGAGTAAGCAATTGTTTATCAGATAAAGCTATTATTTCTATGAACATCAATCCAAAAATTTATGCCATAAAGTCCTCCTAGACCAACAGTTTCCAACTTGTAGGGTGCACCTCAAAATTCTCTTAATTCGCATCACAAAAAGCTTATCTCTATTGGGAAAAAATACTACACCTCTGCTAAGGTGATGCCCTCTGTGTTCTGGAAAGAACACTACAATAAACTGGGTTGCATCATTTTTCCTCCACTGGTATTCTTGCAAGTATTTATACTTATACTTTTTTTTAACTATCATAGATATTCAGTATGCTAAGATCAGAAGATTACAGTTCAAAGCCCACCCAGGTAGGAAAGTTCCCTAGATTCTTATCTCCAATAAACTTCTCAGCAAAAGCCAGACACAAGTGGTACTGAAGTTGAAGTGGTAAGGCACAAGCCTTGAGCTTAAGAGGCTCAGAGACAGTGTCCAGGTCCAGAGTTCAAGCCCTATAACAAAGCAATAAAACAAAACAAAAATAAAAACAAACCCCAAACCTAGCATTTTTCTCATTGTACTCAGAGGCACGTAATTAAAGATATTGCTTCCTGTGTTACACACAGGTAGAAGAAAGAAGATGGCACACAATTATTCTCTTCATACCATGTTATATTAATGCCTCAAAAAATTGCTTTTTCTAAATTTATAAATTAATATCATCAATTTGTTGTCAACTCAGTCTACATTATTCACATTATCATTTTCTACATGAACAGTTAGAATTATCTATTAACTGAGTTCTAATTATAACTCTCTTGAAACAATATGCTAGGCAAATAGAATGCAAGAAACATTTGTAAATATGTCAATTAAACCCTCTACTTAAAATAATTTTGTAGTATCCTATGGAATATGAAATTACAAACAAAACAAAAATATTTATTTGAAGTCTAAACTCTAATTTAGCAAGATCTATAAAGACCTACATTAGATGAACTTTGCTATTCCTCCAGGCTTATGCTTTTGTAATCCTTCATCTTTCCTTGGAATCTAACAGAATGATGATTACTTACTTTTTCAAATTTTGGATGGGAATCATGAACCATTTTGCATCTAGGAATATTCTGTAATGAAGAGAGCATTTAAAACAAAACTGAGGATTATATACCAGTTGCATTTCAACAGAAAACTTGGCTTCTCAAAACATAATGAAGAAATTAGCCCAAATTTCCAACTGTGTATTCCTTTCTTTTTTGGTCTGTTTTATTAAGAGAAAATTGTACTACCTGGTCTAGGGAAGGTATCAGTAGTAATTCCAGTCCCTAATCTCCTGTCAATCTGAGTGCTAGAATTCAAGGCTTGTATCACATTGCCCAACCATAGTTTCTTGGTTTATTTATTTGTTTATTTATTTATTTATTTATTTATTTATTTATTTATTTATTTATTTATTTATTTATTTATTTATTTATTTTGGGGTCCGGTAATGGGGCCTGAACTCTGGGTCTGGGTACTGTCCCTCAGCTCTTCAGCTCAAAGCTAGCACTCTACCACTGGAGCCACAGAGCCACTTCCGTCTTTTTTCTTTTTGCTTATGTGGTGCTGAGGAATCGAACCCAGGGCTTCATGCATGCAACACAAGCACTCTACCATTGAGCCACCTTCCCAACCCCTTCTTGGTTTATTTAATCTAGATTCTGACTAGCAATTCTGAACTTCTCCAGTGATATTATCCACTAGAATTCTCAGAGTGTTCATGTATTATTTTCAAAGATGTTCTAACATTTGACACAGGGTATGAACATTTTCAAGTTCACCTGCGGGGTCTCTGATTCATTCCTCCATGGATCCAATCCTTTTAATATTGATTACTTGACTCTCTTACTATCTCTGGTCCTTACCTCTCTAATATGCTCAAACATTTTGAAGAAAGTTCACTTGAGAATTTTCTAATTTTAAAAATTAGCACTTGATTCTCGTCTTACTCAGGACATATTTTTCTATTGTTTTCTAACTTTTCTACATATTTTGAGAGTTGCTTCATTTTTGTATGTGTGTGTGCACATATAAGTGTCTCTGTGTGTATGTATATGTTTATATGTATGTATGCAAAAGCCTCAAGCTCTTATTTATCATTCTTGCTCATGACTGTTATTCAATCACCTGTGCCATTTTTCCAATCCAGATTTTGGGTGGTTAATTATAGATAGTGTCTCAAACACTCTTCTGCCCAGGCTGGATGCAAACTGAACCTCCCAGACTCCTTTACATTCTTAGGTTTCATTTATCCAGTAGAATCAACTTTTAAACTAAAAACATTTTTGTGAGTGCAAAGTGTAAGCTGTAGCCCAGATTTTTAACTCAAGAATTCATATAAAGATAAATGAACATACACATTATATATGCTGAGTGTACACGGTTAGAAATGTGATCATAAGCTGGGTGGTGGTGAGATCTGAGGATTGGGGTTCAAAGCCAACCCAGGTAGGAAAGTCCTGGAAACTCTTTTCTCCAATTTACTGCAAGAAAACTGGAAGTGGCACTGTTGGCTCAAGTGGTAGAGCATTAGCCTTGAGTGGAATAGCAGAGGGACAGTGCCTAGGCCCAGAGTTCAAGTGACAAGACCACCACCAACAAAAAATATATAAGTAAAGGAAAGAAAAAATGTGTTCTTACCCACCAGTTCATGGCTAGTATCATCCCTGCTCTCTCAAGATGGACTCTTTTTTTTCCAGACAAGTCCATGCTCATATATCTGCCTTGCATTGGAAACAGAATTATTTTCCATTCTACTTTCTACAAAGATGTGTCTTTAGCAAGCGTGATTTAGAAAGGGAGTGTCATCATACTTCATGTTCCACGTAGGAGTAATGCTTTCTCTATATCACTCTCATAAATCTACATACTGTACTTGGTATTATTGTTTCAACGGGGTCTTATTTGTAGAGTCTTCTATAGTGTATTGAAACCTTATACTTAAACACAGAATTTCTCTTTCTCTTATTATTGTTATAGTTAACAAATTCATGTAAACTTGGGAAATCATGTGTAGCATATACACTCAGAAAAAAATGATCTGAGAACCATCTTCCCCTTTAAAATTCACCTTAATTTACAGAGAATTTACAAAGTTTGAACTCAATATTCTCATGGATAATGTATTTATAAGAAATATAAATTTCATATTTTCTCTATACTAAGTTGTCTCTGAAACACATGTTACCTCAGGTCCAAAGGTGTCCTTGGGTTATTTTGGTGAAGCCAGAAAACATTCATTATACCTCAAGCTGCACCATAGATTGTTCCTGGAAATAACTGTTACTGGATGTGGAAACTGATCCCAGGAGAAGAATGGAACATAGAGGATTGAAAAAGTTCAAGTTAAGTTGTGCTTTCCTTTATACTATAAAAGAAGAGAATCCGAAGGCTTGAAGGAAACTCTGTCCCTGAATTTTTTTAGTGTGTTTTTACTCATATATAATTTTTCTGTAAACTTCTAAGTTGAGAATATTACAAAAAGATTCAATGTGCCATTTGATGGCCAGCATAGAACAAAAGGAAATAACGTTGTGAAGGTGGTTCAGTGATAGAGCATTTGCCTTGCATGCTTGAGGCCCTGGGTTCGATTCCTCAGCACCCCATAAGCAAAAAGAAGCCATAAGTGGTGCTGTGGCTCAAGTGGTAGAGCACTAGACTTGAGTTGAGGAGCTGAGGTAAAGTGCCCAGGCCCATAGTTCAGGCCCACGCCTTGACCCTCCCAAAAAAATCTACTGCAAAGAAACAAAGACATGGAGGTTTTAAAGTGTTTTATGGGTGGATATTTTACCCCTGAGATGATTCTTTTGTTGCAGGAGTCAGTTATCAATTCCTTTAGTTTGGTCATGAGTTCTCCAGAGCAATAAGGATTCCAAAAAAGCATCCAGTGCGTATGAACAGCAAAAGGAGCCATTTCTCACACCAATACTCCTTTAAGGAGGCTTCCAATGAAATATCTGGTTTTTTGTTTGCTTTTTTGTTTATCTGGTGTTGGTTCTGGGGCTTGAACCCAGAGGCTGGACCCTGTCCCTGAACAGTTTTCTTTCCTGCTCTACTAGTCCCAAAGCTAGTACTCTACTGCTTGAACCAAAACTCCACTTCTGGCTTTTTTCTTGTGTAATTACAGATAAGACTTTGACAGACTCTCCTGCCTCGTTTGGCTTTAAACTAAGATAGTAAGAAAGCCAAGTGACATCAACTGTATAGACTTCTCTTTTCAAACGAGAAATATAAGATGAAGTTTATTGTAAAGCTAATATTTGACAATTTTTACTTCCTTTTTTATTGTGAGCATACCGTACAGAGGAGTTACAATTACATGGGCAAGATAACGAGTGTATTTCTTATCAATCATTGTTGCCTCCTCTTTGTTTCCCCTTCCCGTCCCTTCCCATATACCCCCTCCCCCCAGCCGACCCTCTGCCCCCCACCAAAGTTGTAAAGTTCGTTTTTCGACACGACGACTTGTACATCTCATTGTTGCAATGGGTCCATCTGTATCACTAGTTAAACGATTTGTTTTTAGAGAATATGTCCAGCATAGAATCCATAATATAACTCAGCAAAAGTAGGTGCACTGAATCATTTTGGATTTTTTTTTTGCTTGGGAAGATTATTGATCTTGTCGTTCCTTTTGTGGAAACTTAAAGTCATATTTCACCTTTTTATAGGTTGTGGGGCTTGAACTCTGATACTGGTTGCTTAGCTACAGCACCACCACCGGTTTTCTGGTGGTTTATTGAAGGTTACGGTCTCATGGACTTTCCTGAACAACCTGGCTTTGAACCACAATCCTCTGGTCACAAACTCCTGAGTAGCTAGGATTACAAGTGTAAACCACCAGCACCTGGCTCATATTTGCATTTATATGCACTGAATGACACTGTGTAGACAAAGAATGGAAATTTTAACCGAATGATGACATTAAAATTGAAGTCCTCCTTTTCCATTTTCCTACATTAATGACTCATGAGCTATGGGACCCTTACATTAGCATCCTCTGCCATCTGTATAGGTGTATTTAGTATCAGGAAATGTTCATAGAGAAATAGAGAAAGAATGAGATTTTTAGAAAGTAAAGGAGATAAGGTATGAAAGAATAGCATAGGAGATACATTCATCACACAGAGATGAAGAGATAGTCTAAGAGATTTGGAATGAAGAAAAGCCTATTTGACAACTACTTCTACAATAACCAAAAATGGTTGTTAAGACCAGTTTCTGGTATACCTTAATTACTATCATTTATTCCTTCTATCTGGAGTTATTCCTTATTTTCTGTCACAACTATTAATTAGCCTTTGTCTTTTTGGTGCCATAACGGACCAAAAAAATTTCAAAATCACACTTAGCCTACCCTTCTCTTTGTGATTATCAGTGATGACACAAATCCTGGAATCGTTGAATTTCCAGAATTAAAATTTACCGGGCATCTAAGTACATTCCTAGTATTAATTGCTGTGATTTAATGAACAAAATTTTTTCAACACAGTATCCTCATATAAGTAAAGTACATGAATTAGGGACTGTTGTCAGGTGTCAGTATGAAAGGAGCAATTATATATTCCAAGTATGGGTTCTTTATTTTGCATTTACTAACTAAATGGTTTATTTGTTTTGTTCTGTTTAGTTTTTGTTCTTTTTGTCAGTCGAGGGGCAAAAACTCAGGAGTAGGGAATTTTCCTGAGCTTTTTTTTTCTTGCTCAATGCTAGCTCTCTATGACTTGAGGCACAGCACCACTTCCAGATTTTCTTTATGTGTTACTAAGGAATTGAACCCAGGTTTTTATGGATGCTAGGCAATCACCGTACCATGAAGCCACATTCCCTGAGCCCTAAATAACTTTCTTAAGATGGCATTACTTTTTCATTCCGTAACTGCGTATCATAATTTTGGCCTGGTGCTAGAAAATGATGTAGAAAGCAATATAGTAAGTCTAGTAAGGCTGGAGCGACAATGAATAACTGTCACGGTCTAGCCAGAGGAGCTTATCCCATGGAGCTGTTTCAATAAGCTGAGTGAGACAGCTCCTGACCCACAGCCAACCTCCAGAATGAGAGGGCCACCTTGGGTTCCAGCCACATGGGGACCAGTACTTTTGAAAGAGAGAGAGAATAAAAGTCAGAATTACAATTAAGTCTGGTGCTAGTGGCTCAGAATTCTAATCCTAACTACACAGGATATGATATGAGGATCATGGTTCATAACCAGCCCAGGCTGAAACGTCTGTGAGACTCTTATTTCCAAAGAACCACCAGAAAATCAGAAGTAGTGGTTTGGGCTCAAGTGGTAGAGCACTAACTAGCCTTTTGCTGACGCTTTCAGGAACAGTGCCCATGCCTAGAGTTCCAGCTCCACAACTGACAAGAAGTGAACTTCCTAACACAAGAAGTGGACTGAATAGCAACCATTGTCCTAGGAAGCATGGTAGTGAAGTCAGGCAGAGCTTCCTGTGAAGTTGAAGTCATAAGTAGGTCAACTGGCTTCTCTGTGCCTTGGTTTCACCAGCTGCAAAACTCAACATAGTGAAGGATTCTCTTCCTCATGGGGATAGGGTAATGATGAAAGAGAGCCATGTTTTGTTTCACAATCCCACATCTGTTGCACAATTAATAACAGGCCCCACCTGAGCCCTTTCTAGCTATCTTCCTGTCATTTGCTCACAGAATTGCAGAGAACCTTATCTGAAGGCTGCTCCCTCTGTGCCTAGCCATGCTCCAGAAATCCCTCTGTATAAATCCATTGTTTCCTCACAAGTTTCCTGAGAGGAGAATGAGGTCTGATGGTTGCGACCCTACCCAGAGCTTCACCTGTGGTCAAGAATCATCTGCTGTGATTTTTCTGCCTGCTGAAACTGACTTGAGAAAACATTCAAGCCACAGGAAAATCAAAAACCACAAACAGACCAGAGACTGCAACAAGAGACAGCTTAAGGACACAAGGGAGATACAGTATATTCCCATCCCCACCCAAAAATATCAAAGAACTCTGTTTTTGTAACTTTATAAAAAATGTTTTTAATTTTTAATTTTTTACTTTAATTTTTTTTTGTTTTTTATTAACTTTTTTTTCTTCCTCTCAGAATTTGCATTTTAGGGGTATATGTGTGTGTACTTTTTTTCTCTTTTCTTCTTAAATTTTTTTTTGTGTAGCTCTACTGACCATTTGCCCTTTGTTTCTTTCCTTCTTACTCTTTTCATTTTTTCTTTTTTTCATCTTCTTTGCGTGACTTAATTACTATTCTGCTCATCCTCAGATATGCCAATAGTCGATTATTTCACCTTAGCCCCATTGTGTACACACTTCATCCAGAAATTTATTACTCAATTTAAAACCTCTTAGCCTTAAATTCCTTAATAACAGTACTACCCTTTTTACCTATATAATATTTTAAGCATTTTTATTTTTAAGTTTTTCACATCTCCTTTCTATCCGTCTCTTTCTCTTATTCTATCCATGTTCTTCTCTGAATATTACGTTTTCATTTTGCATAATTTTTAAGTGTTGAACTTCTTAATTTTTATTTTTTGTTTTTCTATTTTTTCTTGTCTTTTTTCTTTCTCTTTCTTCTTATTTCTCTCTCTACTATCATTCTATCCAACCTATTTCCCGCTTTGAGATTAGGATTGAGTTAAGTCAACTATCCCACTGACTTCCACATCCCTATATGCCTATTTTTACCCATATCTCTCCCTAAACTTAATAATTTCTGTTTGCCAAATTCTTCTTTGCGGTTTGTAGCCCATTAATACATAGTTGTTTGATGTTGAATAGCTATATCTGTAGAACTAGGTTGTATCTGCAGATTTTTGACTGTGCAACTACAGACTTTGATTGATGCTTGCCTTAAAATAGTGTGCTAGCACAAAACTGGCATTACTTTCATCCTAAATTGGCAGAGCAACCTGGAAAAACACAAGAAAAATGACAAATCCGGGTATCTCAACTCCCACTCACGATAATCAGGGGTCAGTAAAGATAATCAATAATCCAGAGGAGAGTTCTCACAAAGCTCTACAAACACTACTGGTAAATATAGTAAATGAAATGATTGAAAACCTGCAAAGGACTCTGAATGAGTGTGATAGGGAGAGAGAGGAGGCAAAACAAAGATTAATACAAGAATTTCATGAGCGTGAGGAAGCTAATCAAAGATTGATACAGGAATTGCGTGAGCAGATTGAGAGCACTCAAAGAGAAATAAAGGAATATCATGAGCAGGCTGAGATCAGTCAAAGAAAACTACAGGACCTGCGTGAACGTGAAGAAGGTAATCAAAAAGAAATACAGGAATTGAGAGAGTGGGATGAGAATGCAGAAAGATCACTAAAGACATTCATGGAATCCATAAACAGAGAACTGAAAGAATTCAGAGACCACAAAGGGAAGGCTGAATGGAACCCCAACAGAAAGATTGGGAATAACCAATCAACTAAGTGATTTGAGAATAAACACTGAAAACCAAATTAAGGAAGAAAAGAAGTTCATACAAGTTCGAAAACAATGCTGCAAAAAAGAATTTGAAGCAATCAAAGCTGACCAACAAGAAGAAAAAGAAATTTAAAAGAAAGTAGAAAGTCTCTATTGCAGGTTAGACCATGCAGAAGATCGAATCTTGGGGATTGAAGACAGCCTAGATATTATAGAGAAAGAACATATAACCATTTAAGACAAATCCACGAAATATGATAAATCTATCCAACATTTGGAAGACACCATCAGAAGGCCTAATCTGAGGTTAATGGGTGTAGAGGAGAAGCTAGAGACAGAAGTTAATGGTCTAGGAAATTTGTGTAACAGGATCCTAGCAGAGAACCTCCCAAACATGCAAAAAGATAGTCCTAACCAGATACAAGAAGCTGGTAGAACTCCAAATAGACCAGACCAGAATAGGACATCCCACAGTCACATTATAATCCACACAGGATCAATTCAGACCAAAGAAAAGATCCTTAAAGATGACAAGGAGAAAAGATCAATCACCTATACAGGGAAATCAATTGGAATCACCTCAGATTTCTCAGCGGAAACAATCATAGCAAGAAGAGCCTAGAATGATGGATTCCATGCCCTAAAAACAAACAACTATCAAACAAGAATTTTGTACCCAGCTAAACTCTCCTTCTTAACTGGAGGTGAAATAAAAACCTTCCATAGCAAAGAAAAATTGATACAATATATCTCCACAAAACCAGCCCTACAAAACATTCTTAAAGATGTCCTACACATAGAAAACCAACAAGATCACAGTAAAGGCCAAGAAATCGCACCCAAACTGAGAATCCAAGAACCATAAGAAGAACCCAGTTGACTCAGTACGCAAGAAGGTGGATAAAATGGCAGGTACTCCCAAATACCTCTCAATCCTAACTCTCAACATTAACGGACTTAACTCTCCAATTAAGCAGCATAGACTATCTAGTTGGATTAAAAGCAAGATCCTTCAATCTGCTACCACCAGGAGTCACATCTTGCCTATAAAAACAAACACATTTTGAATATGAATGGCTGCAACAAATCTACCAAGCAAATGGCCTCCATAAACAGGCAGGAGTTGCAATCCTAATATCAGATAAAAGATACTTCAAATTGAAATTCATGAGAAGAGATAAAGAAGGTCACTACATACTAATTAAGGGATCTATCCTTCAAGAGGATATTACAATTCTAAATATCTCTTCTCCAAGCAATGGAGCACCCAAATTTATCCAAGAAACACTACTTTCCCTCAAATCCGACGGAGATCCAAAGACATTAATTGTTGGGGTATTTAACACACCAGTTTCCCCACTAGACAAATCAACTCAGCAAAAACTCAACAGAGAAACCACATATCTAAACAACTGCATAGATCAACTAGATTTCACAGACATCTACTGAATATTTCACACAGCAGCATCAGAATACACGTTTTTCTCAGCAGCACATGGAACATTTTCCAAAATAGACCACATTTTAGTATACAAAGCAAACTTGTCCAAATTCAGAAATATTGAAGTTATACCTTACATTCTCTCAGACCACAAGGGAATAAAATTAAAACTTAACACCAAAAGCCACCAAAGAAAATCCTATAACACATGGAGGCTGAAAAACACACTGCAGAGTCACGAGTGGGTCATGGAAGACATTAGAAAGGAAATTCAAATATTCATGAACACACAAATTACCAGCTCCTCTGGGACACAGGAAAAGCAGTACTCAGGGGCAAGTTTATAGCTCTGAGTTCCTACATCAACGAATTCGAGAGGTCTGAAACCCACCATTTGATGAGAAATCTGAGCCTCCTTGAAAAAAGCAGCAAGATAATTCCCCATCCAATAGACGGTAAAAAATAATTAAAATTAAATCAGCATTAAATGAATTAGAATGCAAAAGAAATCATCGAAAGAATCAACAAAACAAAGATTTGTTACTTCAAAAAAATTAACAAAATTGAAAGACTCTTAGCAAATCTTATCAGAGAAAGAATAAAACACACCCAAATAAACTCAGAGATGAAAATGGAAACATCACCACAGAATCAACCAAGATTCAGAACATTATAAGGAATTATTTCTCAAAACTTTATGCTAATAAGTTTGAGAACGTGGCACAAATGGACCTTTTCCTAGCAAATATTGACATGCTGAAACTAAACCAGGATGAGTTAAACCATCTTAACAGGCCCATATCAAGCATTGAAATAGAAACTGCAATAACAGACCTCCCATATAAGTAAAGCCTAGGACCACATGTCTTTAGAGCAGAATTCTATAAGGCCTTCAAAACACAGCTCACACCAATACCCCTCCAAATCTTCAATGAAATTTAAAGAAAAATTTCACTACCGAACACATTCTATGAAGCCATCATAAGCCCAATCCCCAAACCAGGCAGGGACTCAACACAGAAATAGAACTATAGACATATTTCTTTGATGAACATTGATGCAAAACTTCTCAACAAAATTTTGGCCAATCGATTTTAACAATTCATCCAAAAAATCATACACCACGATCAAACAGGATTCATTTCAGGGAGGCAAAGCTGGCTCAATATACAAAAATCAAGTAATATAATTAATCACATCAACAGGAGCAAGGGTAAGAACCACATAGTTATCTCAATAGATGCAGAAAAAGCATTTGACAAGATCCAATTCCCCTTAATGATGAAGGTTCTGGAAAAACTAGGAATCCATAGAACTTTCCTCAATATAATAAAGACTACATATGACAAACCTACAGCCAGCATTAAACTTAATGGTGAAAAACTAAAGCCATTTCCTCTTAACTCAGGAATGAGACAAGAATGTCCACTCTCTCTTCTCTTCAATCTAGTATTAGCATGCCTAGCTACAGGAATAAGACAAGATGCAAACTTAAAGGAGATCCAAATATGGAAAGAAGAAGCAAAACTCTCCCTCTTTGCAGATGTCATGATCTTGTATTTAAAGAATCCCATAGACTCCATTACCAAATTACTCAAGCTGATTCACAACTTTGGCAAAGTAGCAGGGTATAAAATTAACCCTCAAAAAACAATGGCTTTTCTGTATACCAACAATGGGAAAAGTGTGGCTGAAATTAGGAAAGCATCTCCATTCGTAATACCCCACAAAAAATAAAATACCTAGGAATTAACTTAATCAAAGAAGTTAAGGACCTCTATGATGAAAATTTTAAAAACCTGAAAAAGGAAATAAAAAACGGAACTTAGAAAGTGGAAAAACCTCCCATGCTCCTAGATTGGAAGAATCAACTTCGTGAAAATGGCAATACTTCCCTAGGCTATCTACAAATTCAATGTGATGTTTATCAATATTACAAACTCTTTCTTCAAGAAAATAGAATTGGCAATCCAAAAATTCATATGGAACAATAAAAGACTCAATAGCATAAAAGATCATTAACAGAAAGAACAGTCCTGGATGAATATTAATACCAAATTTCAAACTCCTCTACAAAGCAATAATAATCAAAAGAGCTTGGTACTGGCACAAGAACAGACCTCAGGACCAATGGAATAGAATTGAAAACCCAGAAATGAACCTACAGACCTATCGCCATCTAATATTCGATAAGGGAGCTAACAAAATAGAAACTACTTGTAGAAAACTAAAACTAGACCCTTATATATCACCCTGCACCAGAATCAAGTCCAAATGGATCAAAGATCTCGATGTCAAAGCAGACACTCTGAAAACATTACAGGATGGAATAGGAAAAATCCCAGGTCTACTTGGCAAAGGCTGAAATTTTCTTAATAGAGACCCAGAAACACAACAAATCAAAGAATGTTTGGACAATTAGGATTGCATGAAATTGGAGAGCTTCTGCATGGCAAAGGACATTGCTAGCAATATCAATAGAAAGACCACAAACTTGGAGAAAATCTTCACTAGCCATACAACTGACAAGGGTCTCATATCTAAAATAAATCCCCCAACAACAAATCTTCAAAGAAACAACTGCCCAATAAATAAGTGGGCTAAAACCTTAAAGAGAAACTTCTCTGAAGAAAAAAGAAGGATGGAAAATAGACACATGAACAAATGCTCAACCTCTCTAGCCATAAATGAAATTCAAATCAAAACAACTTTGAGATACCACCTCACCCCAGTTAGAATGGCTATAATCAAGAACTCTGATAACAACAGATTCTGGAGTGGATTTGGACAGAAGGGAGTTGGTGTGAGTGTAAATTTGTTGGTGGGAGTGTAAATTTGTTCAACCACTTTCAAAAGCAGTATGGAGGTTCCTCAAAAGACTCCATATAGAGCTCCCCTATGACCCAGGCAATCCCACTTTTGGACATTTACCCAAATGTGCACAATCAAGACCACATTAAAGCTACCAGGACAACTATGATTATTGCAGCATTATTTACCTTAGCTAAGATATGGAACCAACCCAGATGCCCCTGGGTAGATGAATGGATCAAGAAAATGTAGTATATATACACAATGGAATTCTATGCCTCCATCATAATGACAGTGCTCCATTTGTTAGGAAATGGAAAGACTTGGAAAAAATTATAAGTGATATAAGCCAGGCCCAAAGAAACATAGGTCCCATGGTTTGCCTTATTTGAAATAACTAGTATATGTCTGAGTCAAGAAAAACAGGTCAGATAAGTTGATGTTAGGGAAATGAACTTTAAGATATGTATTCAAATTTTTTCTTTCATACGATTGTTTCTGGTACATTTATAAGATTATTTCTTTGTTGCTTTTTATGTCTCTCCCCCACAGTATAATCCCTGCTTTCACTGTATTTGATGTTGTTATAATTTATGGAGGGTAAGGGGAAAAACAAATCGTTTAAATAGAGATTACAGGTGGACCCATTGCAACAATGAGACATAGAAGTCGTATGTCGAAAATGAACTTTACAACTTTGGTAGGGGGAGGTCTAGGGACAGGTAGGGAGGCGGGGAGACAATGGGATGGGAAGGGGAAACAAAGGAGGAAGCTATAATGCTTGATAAGAAATGTACTCATTATCTTGCCCATGTAATTTTAAACCCTCTGTACAGTATTTTCACAAAAAAAAAAAAAAAAGAATCGGCTGCTGTGGACTAAAAGTTTGGGATAATCCATCTAAATTGATGACTGCGCATGTTGCTACATGTCTACCATCCCAACTACAGAGGACCAGGCCTGGTGGAGCATACATGTTACAGATAGGAGGACCTCGATCCAGCCCAGCCAGAGCATATATTGAGGCTCTGTTTCAGAAATGCCCAATACAGAAAGGTGGCTCCTCAGAGCCAGAGGGTGGACACAAGTAGGGGGTCACGGTGCCCCCAGAGGGGTGTCTGACCTGGGGTAGGGGCCACTCACATGTGCTGCTGTGAAAAGTTGCTTGAGGCTGCTCCAGGTGGGGCGAGCAGCGATGGCAGTTGCATTGCAGACACATGGACTCAGAGCCAGGGACCAGGTTGGGCTTTACACGGCCTGGCAGGGTTCCATTGACTGATGTCTGAAATTCTGAACCATGGGCAGGGAGGGCGCTGAGGCATGGGCAACCATCTCATTTTCGTTCTATATTCCAAAGTTGCCTTGAGTCTCTTCCTCACCACTAAGCCATCTCTACCTTCCTCAACTGCTGGTGTAAACTAACAGAGGGAATCCCGGTGCTACCTGGCAGCATGGAATGTGAGCATGGCCACCATTCTTGTATCTCATTGGTCAGAAAGAATCATGAAATAATGGGGGTGTGGCCAGAATTCTGTGATGCAAGCAGCATGGGCGGAGTCAAGAAGACAGCAGCTCCCCCAGTCCTTTTCCTGGGGAACAACGTCAAATTCAGTTGGAAACAAGAGGGTGACCTGCTTTAGCCGGATGGCTGCACAGATTGTTGTGTATGTCTGTTTGTTCCCAGTCCCAGACGTTGAACTGAGGATATGGGCACAGTCTGTGAGCTGCTTTGGCTCAAGGCTGGCCTTGCACACTGGATCCACAGGGATTCTGGCTTTGTTGGCACTGAAGTTGGACTATCCTGCCTAGGGTGACTTCGACCATGATCCTCCCATCACAGCCTTGTAAGTATCAAGGAAGACTGCTGAGAGCCACTGGTGAGTGCCTAATCATTGGTCTTACTGATGTTCTTGGACAGACTGGTGAGTTCCCTTGGGTTTAAGTGGTGGGAGCTGTAGCCCATAGTTTGAATCCTGGTTCTGCCACTTCCAAATGGAATAAGATCCTAAGAAACTTAATCCTGTCCATATGATTACCAATGGAATATAATGTATGTCATGATTGAAAGAGCAGTTCCTGAATGATTCTAGGATAAAATTATATACAATTATGTTATAGGAAAATGATCGATGTGAGTTAATGCTTTATGAAGCATTTAAACAATCACATTCATAAAACGGAATCATAATGCAATACCTAAGAATTACTATTATATTACATAATATAAAGGTGCCATTTTTCTGCCAGGACTGGTATTGGAACCTATGGACTTGGTAACTCTGTTGCACTGTGTGGGAAGGAAAAACTGGCCTCCTTGAAGTCAAGAAATTCAAGTCTGTTCCTTAGGCCTGAAATAGATCCCCACCACTAGAAAACATCCTATTCATGTACAATTTACCTATGATTTATATTTATATACATATGTTGACTCCATATTGCATTCAGTGCAGTTATTTTATTTTTTTTTGTTTTATTCATGTATTGACCATTTATTTTGACTATTGTGGCACATAAAAATTGATTACATTGATTACATAAGATATAGGTCTGCATATGTATTCCACTTCACACCTGACAACCAGTACTTTCACAGAAAAGGAAAACATGTGTCACCATCAACTTCTTATTCCATAATTCATTTTTGGGTATTGCTGGCATCTGAACTCACGGCCTACAAGCCTACAAGGCCCAATTCATGAATGGGTGAGGGTTAGCACGCCATCCTGGGGCAAACTGAGCTGACAGGCTGTTCCCAGGACCTGAGATCAAGCCACAGGTGTTAGTAAAATAAGGACAGATTGACATGCAGATGGCAGTACACTAATAAATATGTATTTTTATAGTTTTTAGAGATGTCTATATATTATTCAGTTATATAGACTACATTCCTTCCAATTCCTGAGTATTAATCATGCGTCAATGTAATTAATGTTATTGTTTTCATCCTTACACTCTTAAAGAAATCAGTGTCCTGAAATTATTGTGTTCCTTTAAGTAATAATATTTTTTTATGCTTCTCAAATATTAAATAAAACCAATTAGCCTCCTGAAATAATGCTGTCTAAATTTATAGGAGCATCATTCAGGATCAACTCATTGAACCTTGACATTGATAACATTCCATTGTTCTTCCTGTTGATGGGAACCATTTTCTTAGTATCTCCTGCCATTGATTGGTGTTAGGAGGGGGATTTGAAATCAGGGCCTATGTTGCCACGTGGGCCTATGGATTCCCAGATAGTCTGTCAGCCCACAGCAATGCAAGGTGAAGTACCTTTGCAACAGTGTCATTCAGACCCATGAGGGTCACCGTGCAAAGGAAGAAAATATAAAAAGGCCACATTTTTTGTGTGCATTGCTTTCTCTGCAAGACCTGGGGGTCTAGGATCCCAGAAGCAGCTGTAGGTCTAGTGGCTGCACCCCAGCCTAGGGTGATCGAAGCTGAGGCACAGTTGCCACAACCTGACTTCAAGCCCATACTGAGAAAAGTAAAATAAAAAATTTAGCTCTCTCCCTTGCAATTCATGATGTATATTCTTCCAGACCTTGGATTTGAACTCAGGATTTGGGTAAATCTGCAGCAATGTGGATGAAGGGGAAGATCACTGTACTTGAAGATAAGAAAGTCAGGCCTGTTTACTAGCTCTGAATTCAAGCCCCACCCCTGGAAACATACTATTTATATACATTGTAAAGGTAGGATTTATACTTACCTATAGATGTTCAGTCCATACATGTGTGTGGTTGTTCCTTGAATTTTTTGTTTTATTCATTTATTTACCATTGATTGTACTATGATGATACCCATTCCGTTTATTACATTGATGACATCCTATCACAGAGGATCTAGATTTGTATAAATGTTCTCCATCTTATCAGTGTTCTCAGGATCACAAAGGATATTCAAAGAAAAGGAAGACAATTTCACACTTGGCTTCTTACTCCACAACCCACTTGTTGGTAGTGCTGGGATCTTAACTCAGGTCCTAGTAGGACCAATTGGCCAATAAGTCAAGGTGAACACACCAACCTGTGAGCAACTAAGGATGTAGGCCATTCCCAGGATCTGACATTTATCCCCAGGTTCGTCCAGTATAGTCATAAATTCATAATTTAAACATACAATCTATATTGATATCCATGTGTAAATAGCATCTTGTATTTAGTGAACTTCTCTTTATTTTGTCTCTATTTCATGGAGGTATTGTGTATTTTACTAAATATGGTGACAGGTATAACTTTGCTGACATGGATGACAACCTGTTCCTATGGTTATAGGGTTGCCTATGAATTCCTCTTCTTGGTGAGATTCAGGACTTTCACAGGAGAGGAAAACGTGTGCAACAACTGGCTTCTGACCCAGAATTTGCACAGCACAGGAAAACAGGTGCAACGACTGGCTTCTCACATAAGGGTGAATTTTTGGCAGTGCTGGGTTTTGAACTCGGGGCCTAGGAGGCCCAACTGCGCAATCGGTCCATGTGATCACACCAGACTTTGAGCCACTAAGGAGATGGGCTCTTCTCAGGAACTGAGATCGAGCCAGGGAGGCCAAAATAGTGCTCAATGCATCATTGAAACATGGGATATATATTCACATTCGTGTGTGGACTGCATCATTCATTGAGTGTACTTATTGTGTTTATTTTGTATGCTATTCATGGATGTATTGTGTATTTTCTTATGTATATGATGACAGGTATAACTGGGCTGACATGGATAACAATTTATTCCCATAACCACAGGGTGGCCCATGCATTCTCCATCCTAGCTGAGACCCAAGACTTGCACAAGAAAGGAAAACAGATGCAACAATTGGCTTCTGACATCAAGATGAATCTTTGGCAGGGCAGGGATCTGAACTCGGGGCCTAGCAGGCCCAATTGGTGAATGGGTCCACATGAACACACCAGCTTTTGAGCGACGAAGGAGCTAGACATTCCCAGTACCTGAGTTTAAGCCCCCCTGGGGGGAGAGTGG
This sequence comes from Dipodomys merriami, assembly GCF_024711535.1. Lineage (NCBI taxonomy): Eukaryota > Metazoa > Chordata > Mammalia > Rodentia > Heteromyidae > Dipodomys > Dipodomys merriami. The sequence continues at coordinate 116,405 of NW_027206304.1, forward strand.
GGAGCACAATAGTCATCCATTCATAAGCTGAAGGTAGAATGCAAATAAGTACATATTTGTATAGAGTAGGACTGATGGTGACCTGTGATGGAATCCAATCTGTGAGTACCTATATTTGGATCTTTTCTGATGCATCCATTTCATGTCTGTGATGATTATTATCATGCTTCACTAACTCTTCTCTACAAATAATCTATATCCAATGAGTCTTGCATATTATTTCCTATTGACATCATGCATGAACTACTCATTCAAGGATGAGATCAATCGCATGCCATGACACTTCCTAGGTCCAGAAACAAGAATCTCAGGATCTCCCGCCATTTCCTCCTCCTAGGGAGACTGAATTCAAGCCTTAGTCCTGGAAAACATACTCCTTATATACATTTTAACGATAGGATTTATATTTCCATTCAGATGTTCAGTCCATATTTTGTTGGGTGTGGTCATTCATTTTATTTCTTGTTTTATTCATTTATTCACCATTTATTTTATTGAATTTGATGACACCTATACCATTTATTACATTGTTTACATCCTATCACATAGGATCTAGATTTTAGATGTGTTCTCAATCATGCCTGACAGTGATGGAGAACACAGTGCCTAGCAGGCACAATTCATGAATGGGTGAATTTGAGCATGGGAGCCTCTAGCCAATGAAGCTGTCAAGTGGTTCCCAGGCGCTGAGATCGACCCTCACTTTTGGCCAAAACAGCGATATATGGATAGGCAGACAGTGGTATACAAATAAATATATATTGTTAAAGAGTGCCAGAGCCGTCTATCTATGATTGAAAGACACCTACTACGTTCCTACCAACTCTTAGGTATTTATTATACCACCATTGAAGGAATATTATTCTTTTCATGATTAATGAACTATACGTTAAGATCAATCAGTATTCTAGGACAATTGCATCCAATTTTAGACTAGACGGATGCATGAACAACTACTCATTCAATCGGTATTCCCATGAATAGGAATAAGTCTCTTGTGTTCTCCTGCCATTGGTGTCAGGACTGGGATTTGAACCCAGGGTTTATGTTGACAGGTTGGCCTATGGCTTCACTGATAGCCCACCAGCCATCAGCAATTGCAGGTCAGGTCCACTTTGCAACCATATCATTCAGATCCAGGATGGTGACCATGCTAAAAAAAAAATCATAAAGTGCCAACCCTCTGCAGCTCGCCACTTTTTGTGTTTTCCAGCTTCTTTTTTCTTCCTGCAAGCCCTTTGGGCCTAGGATCTCAGGATCAGCTATGGGTCTGGAGACTGCATCCCAGCCTAGGGAGATCCAAGCTGAGGAAATGTTTCCAGGACCTGAGTTCAAGCCCCATGGATGGCCAAAAAAAATAAAAATATTAATTATTTAACTATATAAAAAATAAAGCTCCCTGGTTTGGAATTTCTGCCAGTTTTCTTTCATAGCCTGGGATTTGAACTCAGGGTGTTGGCAAATTTGTAGCAATGTGAGGGAACAGTTGCCACTACTTGAGTTCAAACCCCGTGCCAACCAAAATGAAAAACTAAGTCACTGAACTTGGCAGGGGGAGGTAGTTGTGGAGATAGGAGGGAAGGGATGGTAGGGGGAAAACAAAGGAGGAGTCAATAATGCTCAATAGGAAATGTACTCATTACCTTGCTCCTGTAACTGTAATCCCTCTGTAAAACACTTTTGCAATAAAAAAGTAGAAAAAAAGAGAAACAATGTCGTTCTCAGAGAAGCAATTTAGAAGTAAGGAAAGGATGTCTGAATACCTGTACAAATTCCACACTGCTTTTCTTTAATGTTCAGTATGGAACTGAGTAAACATAAATGCTTCCATTAAAAAAAAAAAAGAAATCACTGTCTTGGAACTGGAGCCAGTATTTCTGCCATTGCTAGGATTTGAGATCATTGACCAGGTAACTCTTTTACACCATGGTTGAAGGCGAAGTTCACTGTCCTTGAGGAAAAGAAATTCAGGCTAGATTCCCAGGGCCTGAATGAAGGCTCTGCAATGCAAAAAATGTTTCTATACATGTTTAATATATGATATACACTTACATATGTATGTTAATTTCATATTATGATTTTTATTATTGATTTTGTATTTTATTTATCTTGTATTCAATTATTGATTGATTATTGTATTTAGTATTATTATACACATAATATTTATTACAATTTGCACATCTATAATAAAATTCTATACAATAATTTAGGATATTTACTCATTTTTATTAATGTTTTATTAATTGTTGAAACATAATACATAATTAAATGGAAGCATTTGTCATAGTCTTCACATGTTTAGAGTCTCTCCCAAGTATGAGCTTTGTACAATCTTTGAATATCTTCCTATTGGGATTTCTTTTAATGATTTATAGTCAGAAATCTTTTCCTGAGGATAAACAAGTGAGGGATAAAATTGTAAGAGTGGGACTAGAAATGTGGCTTAGTGGTAAAGAGCTCGCCTAGCATGCAGGAATGCCAGGGTTTAAGCCTCAGTGCCACATACTCAGAAAAACAGAAGCTGTGGAGTGGCCTAAGTGGCTAACCTTGAGGAAAAGGAGCTCAGAGACAGTACCCATGCCCTAAGATCAATCCCAAGGACTGCCAAAAACAATAGATGAGATGTCAGTGGCTCACACATGGAACTCTACCTTCTCAGGAGGCTGAGAGCTGAAGATCACAGTTCAAAGACAGCCTAATCAAGGAAAGCCTGTTAGACGCTTATCTCCAGTGAACCACGAAAAGACCCTATGTGGCACTGTGGCTCAAGTGGTAGAGTGTTAGCCTTGACCTGAGGGGCTAAGGGACAGTGCCCAGTCTTGAGTTCAAGACACACTATTGGGAAACAAAGTGAAGGTTAATCCAGGTACTTTTCTTATTTGCTAATTATGAGATCATTCTTTGGAAAATGAACACTGATGTATACCAGAATTGGAGTCAGAGCTTAAGGTTCAAAACACATCCATATGCCCAGCCTCTCAGACTGTAGCATTGTAATCTTGTGTCCTACAGGGTTCTGAAAGGTCAATGTTGAAAGGCTTAATATGCTCCCCAAACCATTTGTGATAAGCAGTTGACTTGTATTGTCAAGGTCATTACAGTTCTGAACCTACCAGAACACCAGTAGTTCAAGCCCATCATCCTAGCTCAGGAGGCTGAGGATCACAGGGTGAAGCCAGCCAGGCAGAAAAGTCTATGACACTCTTACTTCCACTTCTGAAAGATCAGATATTCAAGAGTTTCCTGTGTTTCCTTTGGTAATGAGAAGTACTTGCACTCTAAATGTTCTTGGAGTTTTGAGCTATAGAAGCAAGAAAGAAACATTATTGACCCATCCTGGGTTCAGATGTAGTTCTCAGGATCCAAGCCCTAGCCCTGTTAGCAGGAAGAACTCCAGTGTAACACTGTATTTGAAGGACAGAAAACAGTTTCCAATTCAAGGCTATTTGCAGAAACCAGGCCTATAGGATTAGGAGGCAGAATGTACACATTCAACAGGTAAGTGAGCAGCAAAACAACTTCATTTATTCCAGGCACTGCCAGTAATGGGGAGAAACCTGAAAAATTTGTTAGAGTTACACCAGGGTCAGGCTTTCCTCAGCCTATTCAAACAATATCTAATTAACCTTCCTCCCACAGGTGAAGGGACTTTCAGGATATCTTTTGGTTAACAATAAAGAGCAAATTTAGTGGGGGAGAGGGGAGGAACAGAGTAGAAAAACCCTGCTCTCTGTTCTTAGGGAGTGGGTTTTTGACTCTCCATCTGTCAGATTTGAAGGCTGTTCTACTTCTGCCAGTCCTTTCTCCTTCCTTCATTCTCCATGTAATTAATGCAAATCCCCAGACCCACTAGAGTCAGGGTTGTTTCTCTTCTTTCTCCAAGCACCAGAGTTAGAACCTGGCTCTGAACAATTGTCTCTGGGGCCCTTGGCTACCTGAGAAGTGGGAAAGAGACAGTCTTCCTACTCTGTGGGTGTGTGAAGGCTATGCTGGTGTCCTGGCACACTGCATAAGGCCTAATGAGTGGGAAATGTTCCCTTCTTTCCTCCTGAAATCCAAGACCAGATTCATCTATCATCTTTCTATCTTTCCTTCTTTCTTTCTATCTTTCCTTTTCTTTCCTTCCTTCCTTCTTTCTTTCTTTCTTTCTTTCTTTCTTTCTTTCTTTCTTTCTTTCTTTCTTTCTTTCTTTCTTTCTATCTTTCTTTCTTCCTTCCTTCCTTCCTTCCTTCCTTTCTTTCTTTCTTTCTTTCTTTCTTTCCTTCCTTCTTTCTTTCTTTCTTTTTTTCTTTCCTTCCTTCCTTCCTTCCTTCCTTCCTTCCTTCCTTCCTTCCTTCCTTCCTTCCTTCTTTCCTTTGTTCTGTCTGCCTACCTACCTACGAACCTACCTACCATTCAACCTAGGTACAGAGCACATGGGCAGCAAAGATGGCTCTGAGAGAGTAGAGTGGGCTGAGCCCCATTTGCCTTATGTTCAGTGGGGAACCAGCCCGTGAAAGCTTAGGTGCATGATAAGGTGTGACCTTGACAGTAATTGGTTCCTCTTCCTCCCCTGCCATGCCACCTGCCCTTTTTTGGCTTTAAAAAGGGCTGCTCTCTGTTAATAAATGAGTTTTTCTTCCTGCTTGACTTGGCTCCCGGCTTTGTCTGATTGTTCCCCGGGCTGAGGGAGACTAGGGAATGGTCGAGTGCCACACTGACCTTTCTTCAGACCCCATCCATCTTTCATGGGATGGACGAAGACCCAACATCTGGTGCCCAATGTGGGGCATGAAAGGAAAATGTACTGGCCGAGGCTAAGCGGTCTTTCAGGGTAAGTGAAACCCTAAGTATGGGTAATGCTTTATCACAGAAGAAGGAGAAGGAGGCAACATTAGGCCTAGAAGGAGTACAGAAGGACTTCAGAAGTGAGAAGGAAAAGGACCGGGTCAAATTCAACCAAGAATGCACTGAAACATGCACAGTGGAAGTCAAAATGAAGGTGAAAGTTAACCCCTCTGACTCGGGTGACCCTGTAGGTCTTAGGCCCCTTCCCTATTCCCCCGATTGGAGGGGAGGTACTGCACCCTACGAGACCTGCGAAAGGGAGGTGCAAGACCCAGACACCTACCCCATGGAGGGGCTGAGGGCTGGGGAAGTAACCTACTGGAAGACCTTCCCTGGAAAGGAAGGGCCACCTGAGGGCCTGGACTCTAGGCCACAGGATTTGCTTCCCCAAGCATATCCATTCAATCTGTCACCAGGGGCTAACAGGCCTTTGGAATGGTATCCATGGGAAGCTAAGCATCTTAAAGAGCTCCTCAAGGCTGTGGCAGAGGATCACCCAAACTCTCCTTGGGCCCAGACCCTATTACAGGTGTACCTAAGGACTGGCTGGATGTGGCCAAAGCTGTCCTTCCTAGTTCTCAGATTATTAAATGGTGTGCTTTCTTTGAGGAGGAATGCAGAGTGTGGGCAGAGAATAACTGGCAGGCTCAACCCATGATCCCTATTACTTATGCCATGTTAGCAGGGATAAGGGAAGGGCATTCCACTGACTTCCAACAGGCCACAATACCTGGCCTGTACTGTGACCAGGTGAGGCAGGCAGGACTTGCTGCGTGGTACAAACTGGATGATGGGCCTACCGAGTCCCCCATAGCAAGAGTGAGACAAAAAAACTGGGTGAGCCTCTACCGGATTTCATAGACTGAATCCAATTGAGCATTCACTGCAAGCTGCCAGCAGGGAACCTCCAAGATCAGTTTGTAAAACTGCTGGTCTGGGAAGGGATGAATGCAGATCACAGCATGGCCTGCAAGGGATTCAGAGAGAGTTCCCTGGGCAGATGGGTGGTGGCCTCCCAGGATGTGGGAATGCAACAGCACCAGTTACAATCTTTAGCTTTAACTTTACAGGCTCAGACATCTTCAATGACTGAGGCTATTACCCAGGCATTGGCAGCCCAGGGCCAAGGAACCCCAAGATCATCTGGGAGAAGGACTTGTTTTAAATGCAGGCAAGAGGAGCACTTTAAGAGGGACTGTTTACAACAATCCCCTCCAACCGACCTGGGGGCAACTGCCCCCTACACTATGCCCTAGGGGCAGGGAGCGATACATGTTTGATTTAGATGGGAAGCCTTTAAACCAGGGGAAGGGCATCCTCCAGCCCCACTAACTCAAGGAGGAAACCCCTCTGCTGTGAGGCCCAGGCAGCCTTGTGGCAGGGCGACCCAGGCCCATTGGACCGTCCACCTGGTGGAAGGACTCTGCTCTAAAATGAGTATTCACGTAGTCGGAAAGAGGTTTCACTGCTTAATTGACACTGGGGCAGATGGAACCATACTCAGGGAGGTGGAAGTGCCCTTGGACTGGAAGCTTGCACCTGGGCCCCTGATATTGGTGGTAGTGGGCAACTCCCAGTCCCAAGAGATGGTTGACCTTATGACATGGACTAGCCCAGATGGAGAACAGGAAAAGATATGTCCTTTAGTGGGAAAACCTCACTGCCAATTTACTAGAACAAGACATGCTATGACAAATGGATGCCATGGTCACTACAGACCATCAAGCATCCTATGATGATATCCTGGATGTGGATGAAGCACAAAGGCTTAAACAGGATCTAGAGGGAGATAAGGACAAGGATTTTTTAAACTTTCATAATTACAGAGAAGAGCATAGGGGACATGCTCAGGTGCACCCCCAATCCTAAAAGGCCACTGCCCTGGGAGTACATCCCATTAGGGGGAAGCCTGGAAGCCCAATCTGGGTGGAGCAGTGGCCATTGACCAAACCTAACACCCGTATTTGTTATTCAAAAAGCCTCTGGGGTTTAGCATATGCTCCAAGATTTACATAAGGTACATGAAAGGATGGAGCTAGTAGGAACGCCCCTAAGAGGCATGCCCTGGACTCCTTCTATACCTTCAGAATATACCTTGGTTGTGAAAGATTGTTTTTTTCTATCACCCTGACACAACAATGAAGAGGACCTGACCCCCTAGTTACTATGGGTAGGGTATTTGGATGCATTTTTCCCATAAGGGAGACAGCCCCCATTTGGATGCCTGCCAGGAACCTTAAGTTTTTACCCATCTCCTCTGAACAGGAGGATGCCCAAGATAAACTAACTAACAAGGAAAGAAAAACAGCCATGGGCGAGGCTTGTGTTTAAAAGAGAAAAGCCAGAAAGATAACTAAAAACCTTCCCCAAGGGCAACCAGCCCTTGAGAAGCTCTTGTGTTCTCTAATAACTGCAGATAGCGATACTCCAGCTGTTGGCTGTCCTGATCCTCCCAGTCCTGGCAATGGCCCTACGGAATCTGCATCAACCTCAACCAGTGACCTGGGCAGTGATCAGCGCTGGAAATGCAGAAATCATCAATAGCACCACAAGAGAAGCTGTCCCTTTGACCTGGTGGTCTAACATTCATTTTGATCACCACCCTATATCATTTTAATATTACCTGCTTTAATTGTTCTTTTACTAATTGCTTGTAGAGTGGCATTGAATCTAAACAACCACCTTTTGTTACAAGCCCCACCTCTGGACTCTGAAGTGGCAAAGACTGCTATTCCATCCTTCACTAATGTTAAAGGACTGGTAATGACATTTCCTGGCCTGGTAATGCTTTTGCTAATGGTTTTTCTATGTCTTCCTTGCATTATACTTGCACTGCAAAACTCTTATGAGCTTAGACAGCCTGTTACATAAGATCAAGCTCCAAGTGAATGAATTTCCCCCCAAGAGGAATCGCAGCCAGAGACGGGTAAGAGGGGGTGTCAGTCTAACCAAACTAAGACAGGGCCTTCAGCTTCCCTCTGAAGAAGTTTCCGATGACCAATAAGACAGACAAGGTGATCCACCCAACCTAAGACAGGCAGGTTAGCTTCTTTATACAAAGATGGGGGGAGATGATGTTGGGAGCCATTGACAGTAAAGCTCAAAGGTCATTTTGACCCCTGTGCTAGCTTAAAGGCATGTACAAGGAACTTGCTTACTTAAAAGACACCAGGTGCCCAGGATTGCTTTGCTATGTCTGCAGTTTGTTTTAAATTTTCCTTGTTTTTCTGGACTAGAACAGCCTGAGTATGGGGGCCCACAAGGATGTAACAGTGCCGCATGTGTGGAACTCCCAATATCCAGGCTATCCCATGTTCTAAATAGGATGACATTACGAGATACTGAAACTGACTTTTATATATGCCCAGGAAATAATGGAACTGCTTCAGACATTTCTAACTGTGGTGGGACTGATGTTTATTACTGTGCTAGGTGGGGATGTGAGGCAACTGGGACAGGCTCTTGGATCATGCACAAAGGCCCTCCCTATCTTTGTCTGGTGAATGTTGACCCCCAGACTTGCCTCAAAACCCTGCTTGGCAAATGCTATACTTACCAATGTAATCCTGTTAAAACAAACAAACAAAGTAAAGGTGAGGGGGAATCTGCAGGGCACATGGGAAGTAAAGATGGCACTGAGAGAGTAGAGTGGGCTGAGCCCAATTTGCCTTACGTTCAGTGTGGAACCAGCCCTTGAAAGCTTAGTTGCCTGATAGGGTGTGACCTTGAGAGTGGTTCATTCCTCTTCCTCCCCTGCCATGCCACCCGTCTTTTTTGGCTTTAAAAAAGGCGGCTCTCAGTTAATAAATGAGTTTTTCTTTCTGCTTGATTTGGCTCCCTGCTGTGTCTGATTGTCCCCCGAGCTGAGGCTAGGGAATGATTGAATGCTGCACTGACCTTTCTTCGGACCCCGTTCCTCATTCGTGGGACAGATGAAGACCCAACAACTAGGTATATTTTTGCCAGTTCTTGTTTTGAACTCAAGGCCTGGGCACTGTCTGTAGCACTCTACTACTTGAGCTACAGTCCAAATTCTGGCTTATTCTGTGTATGTGCTACCAAGAAATCGTACCCAGGGCTTCTTGCATGCAGACAAGCACTCTCTCAGTAATCCACATTCCCAGCCCCCTCATCTTTTCCTTAATGGTAGTTTGTTACATAAGTATGCTGCCATTTTACATCCCCAAGTTTAATTTTCTGAATATTGGTTACTTCTAAGAAACGTGATCTTCTCTTCCCCTGCCTGGTTTGTTACTTTTCCTGTATTGGCCTCATAATAAAATGCAAATAAAAGCTGCTGAGAGCGTCAGTGTATTATATAAGGACACAGGCCTGGAACCCTGGAAGAGACAAACCATGGGCCTGTAATAAAGAGAATGATGCAGTATGCACAAGGAGTCTATCTGAAAAATAAATCAGTAAATAAAAGGAGAAGCATTGCATAAGCTAGTTTACATTCAGGGAGGTAATATACAGACTAAGTAGGTAGAGCACTGAACATTTTTTGTGGCCATACTAGGGCTTAAACTCAGGGAGTTCCACAAGGAGTATATCTGAAAAATAAATCAGTAAATAAAAGGAGAAGCATTGCATAAGGTATGTTTACATTCAGGGAGGTAGTATACAGACTAAGTAGGTAGAGCACTGAAAAATTTTTGTGGCCATACTAGGGCTTAACTCAGGGTGTTCCTCAGCTGTTTTCCCTAAGGCTGAGGTTTTACCAGTGCCACAGCTCTATTTCCAGCCATCTGGTCATTAATTGGACATAAGTGCCTCCCAGGCTTTCCTTCCTGGTCAGGCCTGTGAATCCTGCTAGGCTTTCTCTCTTAAAGATGGGGCTCTATTCTCTGGACCACTGTACCACGTCTGGTTTTCTGGTGGTTTATTGGAGATAAGAGTCTCACAGAATTCCTGCTCAGGCTGAATTTGAACGGCAATCTTGCAAACAGGATTGAAGCGGCTTTCCTCAGGAATACACCAAGGAGCCCCTCCACACAAACCCGTAGTCTAAATCTCGAGAGGCACGAGAGAAAAAGAGATACATGAAGAAGCGTCAAGTGTGGTCAAGATAGTTAAGGGTGGAGACACACAACACTCATAATTATCAGATCATTTTATAGACAAAAGGAGCAATGAGAACAGCATGAGGATCACTCCAGCTTTTGGTCCTCTCATCTTGAGATGGCAAATTCACTGCAGCTCAATGCTAAGTGACAGAACTGGCGTGTCTTGTGGACATTTGCTTCCTAATCCTGTGACACTCACTTCTCATTTTTGGCTTCAAACCTGTGACTGAGAGGAGAAGATGAGGAGAGAAAATCCTTCTCAGAGAAAACAGCTATAAAGAACATTGGGTAGTTAATTTATAAATTCAAACCTTTGGAATGACCCTGTTAAGAAGTCAGATTGTCCAGATTAAAAAAGGAAGAAGAAAACAAAGAAGGTGCCAGTGGCTTCTCATTGTAATCCCAGCTTCTGAGGAGGCTGAGGAGGAGAGAATCTGAGTTTGAATCCAGCCAGTATAGCAAAATCCATGATAGTGTTATTTCTAAGAGATCACAGAAAAACCCAGAAGTAAGGTTGTGATTCAAAGTTAATGCACTACCCTTGAGCAAAAGGAGTTCAGGGACAATGCCTAGGCTCATAGTTAAACCCCAGGACCTGCCCCATCAAAAAGAGCCTGTACCTCCATATCTTTGGGTATGTATAGATGTATTCCTATACATGAAGCTGCAGAGTATTATGATGAACGGCACCAAGGTAGGAAATTTGTATTCAATAAAATGATTTCGTAACAGAGACTGTTTTCATGACAGTGCATAATCCAGAGCTCCCCTCACTGTTCGCAGAGTAGCCTGAGGGTTTTTCTGCATCCCAGGCCTGCTGGTATAAGTCTCTCTTATTGTCTGGACAGACAGACAAAAGCCCTCACTCCTGTACAGCTGTGTAACAAACAACTCCATCTGGGTCAGATAGTGAGGATGATTTGGGGCGGGCTCTGAAGGTCAGGAGAAAAAGGTCTCTTTGTTCCCCAAACTATCTCTCTCCCCAGTGCTCTGGTTTGACAGGAAGCCTTCATTTGTGCCACTTCCTGTGGCAGGCCAAGTCCTGGGCACTTATCCTGCCTTTGTGAGACTATATTCCGGTGCTCAGATACAGTGCTCAATATAAATCAAGATTCCTTCTGGCAGACAACTAGGGCCCTGAACTTAACGAAATGTTTCATTGCCAGTGATGATGGGCCTATGATGGTTCTCCTAGATTTCTGGAAGCTTGGGAAATCCAAGCACATATCTGATATTACAAAGCTTCCTGTCATCTAGGGCTGGTGAATCTCATCAGGTTTTGAAACATTTGACCTCTCCTAGTTTGGCCCTGGGTGGCTAGGCTTTGGGGTTGAACACAGGGCCAGGGTACTGACCATGAGCTCAGTGCAGAAGCCCGGTGTTTTATCATTTTGGGTAACAGCATCACTTCTAGTCTCTGTGTGTGTGTGTGTGTGTGTGTGTGTGTGTGTGTGTGTGTGTGTGTGTGTGTGTGTGTGTGTGTGTGTGTACACGTGGGCACACAGGGGCACGGGCACAGACATCATTCTTGGAGGTTGAACTCAGGTCCTGAGCATTGTACTTAATTTCTCTTTTACAATCATATCTTCTCCCACTTGAACCACAGAGCTACTTCAGGCTTTTTTTTTTTTTTTACTGTTGTGTTCCTGAGAAATCAAACGCAGGGTTTCATATTTGCAAAGCACTCTACCCCTAAGGCACATTCCCAGCCCTCTACTTCAGGTTTGTTAGTTTGTTTCTCTCTCTTTTTCTATTGTAGGAGTTGATGTCTGGGTCTGGGTGCCGTCCTTGAGCTCTTCAGCTCAAGTCTTGTGCTCTACCACTTGAGCCAAACACCATTACAGCTTTTCTGGTGGCCCATTGGAGCTAAGTGTCTCAAGGACTTTCCTGCCCAGGCTGGCTTTGAACTGTGATCCTCAGATCTCATCCTCCTGAGTAGCTAGGATGACAGGCACCTAGCTTCCACTTCAGGTTTCTTAGTGGTGAACTGGAGATAATACGCTCATGGGACCTTTTGTGTCTGGGATAATTTGGAACCCAGATCCTCAGATCTCAGCTTCCTGGGAAAGCAGGATGAGAGATCTCAGCTATAGACCCCTAGGCTGTGGCATCTGCTACAAGGGGGTCCATGGCTCCAAGCAGTGGAGTGCTAACCATGAGCCCAAGAGATAAGGGTCAGAGCTTAGGCCCCTATTTCAAGGTTTATGACTGAGAAAAACCAAAACAAAACAATATTGTCTGTGGTAGACAACTCACTAGTCTTCAGTAATACAAAATTTTGTCCTTGCCATGGAGACATATCTGAGCCTCAATATTCTCGTCTGCATAATCATCTCAGTGGGGAGATCTTACAAGGACCCAATGAAAGAATGCACCTGGTGAAGGACACAGCACATGGCACTCTTTGCATGATTCAGCACACAGCATCCTGGGAAAGACTCAGAACCCGGCACCTAATGCAGGACTCAGCACACTGCACGCTGTGAAGGACTCAGCACATAGCACCATTTGCAGGACTCAGCACAGAGTACCCTATGCAGGACTCAGCACATAACTCTGTTCCAAAAGTTGTCATTAGACTTAGGGAGCTATAATCAATATCACCATCCTTTGAGGAACATTTCACAAACCACACAAGTTCACACCTAACAGTTTAGTGAGAATTTTTTTTGGGGGGGGGGGTTAGTCATGGAGCTTGAACTTAAAGCTTTGGGATATTATTGTTCTAATAACATTTGCAGAAGGCTAGAACTCTACCACTTTGAGCCATATTTCAAAGAGTCTAGCAGACTTCCTGCAAGGTTTTAAAGCCCCAGAGAGGCCAGGATATCGGGGGTAAGCCAGGGTAAGCCAGGATGATGGGGGTAACCCATGGAGCTGGGTTGCAGCAGTTTATATCTGGTTAAGTCAGGTTAGGTGGCAGCTGTCAGCATCAGACTCCCACCTTGCTCTGTCATGTGGTATTTGAAGTCCTGTCCTTCTACAGTTGTAGTTAGAACATTGTACCTCTTTTGGGCGGCAGTCCTGGGGCTTGAGTAAGGGTGTTGACACTGTCCCTAAGCATTTGCGCTCCAGGGTAGAACTCAATTGATTGAAAGACAGCAGAACTTCCAGTTTTTCTGTTTATGTGGCACTGAGGAATTGAGCCCAGGTCTTCATGCTCACTAGGTGAGCACTCAACAACCGAACCCCAGGAGTGAACGAGGTATAAATAGATAGAGATTGATGTATATAAGCATTATATACACAGAAAGATGTCTGTATACTATTAATTTATAGATATTACTACCAATTACTACTTATTAAATTATGTCTCCATTTAATGATATGTCCCAGTTAACAATTAATAAAGCATTAACTAAATTATTCAATATCCTGTTATTGTTTTTCACATATGTACATACATCCATACACATAATTTCATATTTTATAGAATGAGACAGATATCTATATATTATTAAATTATGCATCATGTGTTACTACAAATTATTAGTTATTTATGTTTCCATGTAATTTTTATTCTGGTAATACTTAATAAAATATTAAACTTAATACACATCCTATAATTTTTGTTTCTAATTTTATCCTAGAATGATTCACTACTAATTCAATCTGCTTTTAATTTATTGTAGTGACAATTCTTCCACTTATGATATTTTTTACATTTGTGACATCCTATTACATATAGATTTGCATATATAACATATAGATTTTCATCTGAATTATACATCCTACCTGTCACCAAGCACTTTCAAAGAAAAAGAAAACATGTGTCACGCTAGGCTTCTCACGCCAAGATTACATTTTTTGGCAGTGGTGGGATCTAACTCAGGGCCTAGAAGGCTCAATTCATGAATGGCTGACTTTCAGAACAGCAGCCTCTCGACAATTTAGCTGCCAGGCACTTCCCAGGCCCTGAAATTGAACCCCATATGTTTACCCCATATTGTGCTTAGTGTACTTATTCATTTTATTTTTGTTTTTATTCATTTACTTACCATTTATTTTATTGACTGTTATTACACATGAAATATTTATTACATTTATTACATAGGATATGGATTTGCCTATGTATGAAACTTCACACCTGATACCCAGGACTTTCACAGAAAAGGAAAACATGTGTCGCCATGGGCTTCTTACTGCACGATTCAATTTTTGTGAGTGCTGGCATCTGAACTCACAGCCTACAAGGACCAATTCATGAAAGGATGAGTGTCAGCATGCCACCTGAGTCATTTTGAGCTGACAAGCATTTCCAGAACTTGAGATATAGCTCTAGGAGTTGACAAAATTAGAACAGATTGACATGCAAATGGTTGTACAAAAATAATTATTGATTTTTTTAGAGTGCTAGAGATGTCTATACATTATTCAGTTATATAGGCTACATTCCTACCAATTTTTGGGTATTTAGTATACCTCCATGTAATTAATGTTATTGTTTTCATCCTTAATTATTAATTAAATCAACCACTGTCCTGAAACTATTATGTCCATGTAATTAATAGTATTCTTTGACTGTGTCAAAAATATTCATTAAAATCCATTGGCCTCCTAAAATCACTCTATTTATATAGTAGTATTCAGAAACAACTAATTCAACCTTGCAATTCATAATCTTCCATTGGTATCCCTATGAATAGGAACGAGAGTCTTAGGATCTCCTTCCATTGGTAGGGGTCAGGACCCGACTTCAAACACAGGGCCTATATTGCCATGTTGGCCTTTGGCTTCCCTGCAACCCTTCAGTAATGACAAGTTACCAACATTCTTTAACCCGGTCATTCAGAAGCGGAATGGTCACCTAGCAAAGAAAACAAATATAAAACCGGTAGCCATCTGCAAGTTGCCAGTTTTGTTTTGTTTTTTTTTTATTTTCTGTTTTGCATTAATTTTTATTTTCTTGTCAGCCTTTGGGTCCCAGGAACCTAGGTTCAGCTGTGGGTCCAGTGGCTACACCCCAGCCTAGAGTGATCAAAGCTGAGGCAGAATTGCCATGAGCTGAGTTCAAGACCTGTGCTTGACAAAAGAAAAATACATACAGACATACATACATACATGCATGCATACATACATACATACATGCATACATATATACATACATAAATACCTTAAAAATATTTTAGAAATTATGAGGCTTAGAATTCATGCCAGGACTGGGATTTGAACTCAGAGTCTGGGTAAATCCTCAGCACTGTGGGGGATGGGGAAGATCACCATTCTGGAAGACAAGAAAGTCAGGCCTGTTTCTGGGGCCTCAATTCAAGTCCTAGCACTCGAAAAAATAATATTTGTATATATTTTAAATACATGAATTTTATTGACGTACACATTTTTACTGCATATTGCAGTTAGTGTATTCATTTTATTTTGTGTTTTGTTTCTTATATATTTTAGTGAATATGATTACACATATAATATTTTTTGCATCCTATTACATAAGACATAGATTTGCCTGTGTATTCTACATCATTCCTGAGTATCATTCCCCGATAATGAAACCAAGTGGGACAATGGGCTTTCTACCAGGATTAAGTTTTTGTCAGTTCTGTGACTTGAACTCAGGGCCTAGCAGGCCCACTTCATGAGTGGGTAAATGTTAGCACACCAGTCTGATGCAAGAGAAGTTGGTGGGCAAATCTGAGGACATGAGATCAAGCCCTAGGAATGGCCAATATATAAACAGATAGATGATTAGACTGCAGTTTGTGTGTGTGTGTGTGTGTGTGTGTGTGTGTGTGTGTGTGTGTGTGTGTGTGTTGAGCTGCTTTTAATCAGGGCTATCCCTCTACCACTGGAGCTACACAGCTCTAATTCTGCCTTTGTTGGCACTGAAGTTGGACAGGGATCTCAAGGACTTTCCTGCCTAGTGTGAATTTGACTATGATCCTCCTATCACAGCCTTGAAAACATCAATAAGGAGTGCTGAGAACCACTGGTGCCTGCCTAATCATTGGTCTTGCTGATATTCTTAAACAGACCTGTGAGTTCCCTATCCTCGAGTTAAAATGGTGGGAGCTGGAGCCCACAGTTTGCATCCTGATCCTGCAACCTCCAAATGGAAAGAGATCCTTAGAAACTCATTCCTATCTATATGAATACCAATAGAATATGATGTATGTTTTGATTGAATGGGCAGCTCTTAAATAATTCTACGATAAAATTATACACAATTATATTATAGGACACTGATCGATTTTAATCAATACTTTATTAAGCATTTAAAAAATCACGTTCATTAAATGGAGGCATAATGAAATAACAAAGAATTGGCCGTCATACAGTGTAAAGGTGCCATTTTTTCTGCTACGACTGGGATTGGAACTCATGGTCTGGGTAACTCTGTTGCACTGTATTGAAAGGGGAAGCTAGCCTTCTTGAAGTCAAGTAATTCATGTCTGTTCCTTATGTCTGAAATCGATCCCCAGTACTAGAATACATTCTATTTGTGTACATTTTAAATATATGACTTATATTTACATACATACGTTGACTCCATATTGCATTCAGTGTAGTTATTCATTTTATTTTTTGTTTTATTCATGTGTTTGTGGGGCATATAGGTAGCAATGATGGTGCTGAGAGGAAGTTGAGTGGGAACAGCCCATTTTTTAACCTTAAAATCTGATTAAGTGTGTGATAGGGTGTGACCTTTACAGTGATTGGTTGGTTCCTTTCTCTCCCCCTCCCAGCCTCAATTTTTCTCTTTAAAAGGTGCTTGCTGTGTAATAATAAACGAGTTCTTGATTGACTTGACTCCCCACTGTCTCTGAATGTTTCCCCAGCTAAGGGAGACTGGGGAATGGGCAAATGGCGCACTTACATTTCCTTGGGCCCCATCCATCTTTCGCGGGCAAACAAAGACCCAACATGTATTGACTTTATTTTAATAATTAATATGGCACATAGAACATTGGTTACATTGATTAAATAGGATGTAGATCTGCATATGTATTCCACTTATTCCTGACACCCAGGACTTTCACAGAAAAGGAAAATATGTTTCACCATCAGTTTCTTACTCCATGATTCATTGTTTGGGAATGATGGCATCTGAACTCAAGGCCTACAGGGCCATATTCATGAATGCGTGTGTGTCAGCATGCCATCCTGGAACAATTTGAGCTGATAGGCAGTTTCCAGGATGTGAGATCGAGCACCAGAGGTTCACAAAATAAGTACAGATTGACACGCAGATTATAGTACACTAATAAATATATATTTCTTTACAGAGTGCCAGAGATGTGTATCCATTTTTCAGTTATATATACTACATTCCTACCAATTCTTGGGTATTTATTATGCCTCCATGTAATTAATAGTTTTTATGTTTTTTTAGTTTTTTTATTGTGAAAATAATGTACAGAGGGGTTACAATTACATGGGAAAGATAATGAGTACATTTTTTATCAAGCATTGTAGCCTCCTCCTTTGTTTCCTCTTCCCATCCCTTCCCATCCTCCCCTCTGCCCCCCACCCAATCCTCCCTGCTCCCTCACCCTCCACCAAAGTTGTAAAGTTCATTTTGAACATAACGACTTGTATATCTCTTTGTTGCAATGGGTCCACCTGTATCCCTATTTAAATGATTTGTTTTTCACATTCCCCTCCACAAATTATATTGACAAAAAATACAGTGAATGTAGGGGGTATACTGTGGGGGAAGGACATACAAAGCAACAAAAAACAATCTTATAAATGTGTTAGCAACAATCACATAAAAGAAAAAAAAAACATTTGAGTACATATCTTAGGGTTCATTTCCCTAACATCACCTTATCTGACCTTTTCTGCTTGACTCAGACATATACTAGTTATTGCAAATAAGGGAAACCATGAGATAGGGCACTAGCCTTGAGTTATACAGCACCCAGGCCCTGAGTTCAGGCCCCAGGATCCACAAAAATAAATAAATAAATGTTATTTTTATCTTTAATAAAGTATTAAGTAAATCAGTGTCCTGAAATTATTGAGTCCCTGTGAGAAATAATATTATTTTAATGTTTCATAAGATATTAAATAAAATCAATCAGCCGACTGAAATCATGAAGTCTAATTGTGTACAAGTATCATTCATGAGCATGTCATTCAACTGTGACATTGATAACATTCCATCATTATTCCTGTGGATGGGAACGAATTTCTTAGGATCTCCCACCATCTGGAAGTGGCATGACTGTATTCGAACTGTAGGCCTATGTTGCTGTGTGGGACTATGGCTTCTCCAATGGCCCTCAATTAAAAAAAAAATATTTAGCTCCCTGGTTTGCAATTCATAACATTTTTTCTGCCAGGCCTGGGATTTGAACTCAAGGTCTGGGTACATATGCAGCACCGTGACGGTAGGGAATCTGAACATGCTTGAAGACAAGAAAGTCAGACCTATTCCCTAGGCCTGAATTCAAGCCTCAGGGTTGGAAAACATACTCCTTATATCGATTTTAAATATAGGATTTATACTTTCATATAGATAGTCAGGCCATATTTTGTTGGGTGTGGTTATTCATTTTATTTCTTGTTTTACTCATTTATTTACCATTTATTTCATTGACTCTGATGACCCCTCTACCATGTATTACATTGTTTACATCCTATCACAGCATCCAGATTTGTAAATAAGTTCTCCATCATGCCTGACACCCAGGACTCTCACAGAAAAGGAAAACATGTGTCACACTTGGCTTCTTACTCAACATTAAAATTTTGGCATGCTGGGATGTGAACTCAGGGTTTAGCAAGCCCAATTCGTGAATGGATGAGTGTGAGCATGGCAGCCTCTAGCCAATGAAGCTTTGAGGTGGTTCCCAGTTGCTGAGATCCAGCTCCAGGCTTGGCCAAAACAGTGATACATGGATAGGCAAAGGGTGGTATACAAATAAACATATATTAGTAAGGAACACCAGAGGCATCTATCTAGGATGGAATAACACTACTACATTACTACCAATTCTTAGGCATTTTTTATACCGCCATTGAAGGAATATTATTCTTTTCATGCATAATAACCTATTAATTAAGATCAATCAGCGTCATAGGATTATTGCATCCAATTTTAGACTAGACCAAAACATGAACTGCTCTCAATTGGTATTCCTATGCATACGAACGAGTCTCTTATGATCTCCTGCCATTGATAGGTGTCAGTACTGGGATTTGAACCCGGGACCTATGTTCACAGGTTGGCCTATGGATTCCCTGATAGCACGCCAGCCTTCAGATATGGTAGGTCAGGTCCACATTGCAGCCATGTTATTCAGACCTAGGATGGTCACTGTGCAAAGTAAAAAACATAAAACCCTCAGCCCTCTGCAATTTGCCACTTTTTGTGCTATGCTATGATGTTTTTTTCTTCCTGAAACCCCTCTGGGCCTAGGATCCCTAGTTTGGCTATGGGTCTGAGGATGCCCCACCCTAGGGCGATTGGAGCTGAGGCAGAATTGCCATGACCTGTGTTCAAGTCCCATGTTGGCAAAATAAAGAATAAATAAAAATATTAATTAATTATTTAACTAAATTAAAAAGAAATAAAGCTCCCTTGTTTTGAATTTATACCAGTTTTCTTTCCTAACCTGGGATTTGAACTCTGGGTCTTGGTAAATATGTACCAATGTGAGGGAAAGTGCAGATTTGCCACTACTTGAGTTCAAACCCCATGCAAATCCAAAAATAAAAGTTAAGTCACTGAGCTTGGCAGGGGGAGTAGTTGTGGAGATGGGATGGAAGGAATGGTAGGGGGAAAACAAGGAGGAGGCAACAATGCACAATAGGAACCGTACTCATTACCATGCTCATTTAACTGTAACCCCTCTGTACAACATTTTTACAATAAAAAAATGAAAAAAAGTAGTGCTCAGAAAAGCATTTTGGGGTTAATAGAAAGATGTCTGATAGATGTACACAATTCTATGCTGCTTTTTTTTTTATTATTTTCAGTATGTAACTGAATAAACATAACTACTTCCATTAAAAAAAAATTAAGTCCTGTCTTGGAACTAGGGCCAGTATTTCCATCATTGCTGGGATTTGATCTCACCATCCAGGTAACTCTTTTGTATCATGGGTAAAGGAAAAGCTCACTGTCCTTGAGGAAAAGAAATTCAGGCTAGAGTTCCCAGCTTCTGAATGAAGGGCCTGCAATGGAAAAAAACATTTCTATATATGTGTAATATATGATATATATTTACATATGTATGTTTATTACACATTATAATGTTTATTATTGATTTTGTATTTATTTTGTTTTTTTACTTTTCATTTACTTATTGTTTATTGTATTTAGTATTATTATACACATAACATTTAGTAATGTTGTACATCTATTATAAACTTATACACAATACTTTAGGACATTGATTCATTTTTCATTAATATTGTATTAAGTGTTGAAACATGATACATAATTAAATGGAAGCATTTGTCACAGTCTTCATATGTTTACGGTCTTTCCCAAGTATGAACTTTGCCTTCTTTATCTTTAGAACCTTCCTATAGGAATTACTTTAGATGATTTTTACTCAGAAGCCTTTTCTTGGGGATACTCAAGTTGAGAGATAAAATTGTAAGGGTGGAGCTAGAAATGTGGCTTAGTGGTATTGAGCTGAGTCAGCATGCATGAATGGTAAGGTTTGAATCCTCAGTGCCACATACTCAGAAAAAGCCAGAAGCTGTGGAGTGGCTCAAGTGGTTCAGTGCTAGGCTTGAGAAAAAGGAGCTCAGAGACAGTACCCAGGCCCTAGTTCAAGCCCCAGGTCTGGCAAAAACATCAGGCCAGATGCCTGTGGCTCACAACAGAAATCTTAGACTCTCAGGAGGCTGAGATCTGAAGATCACAGTTCAAAGACACCTAGGCAAGGAAAACCTATTAGACTCTTATCTCCAATGAACCACAAAAAGACCACATGTGCTGTGGGTCAAGTGGTAGAGTGTTCGCCTTGAGCTGAAGGGCTCAGGGACCATGCCCAGACTTGGGTTTGAGACACAAAACTGGAAAAAAGTGAGGGTTAAGCAAAGTACTTTTCCTATTTGCTAATTAGGAGAACCTTCTCTGGAAAAAAGAATGTTCATGCACACCAGAATTGGAGTTAGAGCTCAAGCTTCAAGTGTAGCCCATCCATATGCATTGCCTCTCAGACTCTAGCATTATAACCTTGCGTCTGAAAGGTCCAATGTTGAAAGGCCTAATATGCTGCCCAAGCCCTTTTTGATAAGCAGTTGACTTGTAATGCCAATGTTATTACAGTTCTGAAACTAGGAGATCACCAGTAGCTCATGCCCATCACCCTAGCTCAGGAGGCTGAAGTCTGAGGCTCATAGGATAAAGCCAGCCAGGGCTGGAACGTCTATGACACTCTGACTTCTACTGCTGAAAGGTCAGATGTTCAAGAGCTTCCTGTGTTTCCCTTGGTAATAAGAAGTTACTTGCACTCTAAATGTTCTTAGAGTTCTTGAGTTATAAAAGCAGGAAAGAAACATCGTTGACCAATCCTGGGTTCACATAAAGTTCTCAGCTTCCAAGCCCTAGCCCTGTTAGTGGGAAGAACTCCAGTGTAACAATATTTGAAGGCAGAAAACAGTTTAAAAAGCCAAACTAGGCAAAGAGACCTAGTCGTACAGGATTAGGAGGCAGAATGTACACACGCAACAGGTAAGTGAGCTGCAAAACCACTTCATTCATTCCATACATGGCCACCAATGAGGGGAAACCTGAAACATTTGTCAGAGTTACACAAGAATCAGGCTTTTCTCAGCCT
This sequence comes from Dipodomys merriami, assembly GCF_024711535.1. Taxonomy (NCBI): domain Eukaryota; kingdom Metazoa; phylum Chordata; class Mammalia; order Rodentia; family Heteromyidae; genus Dipodomys; species Dipodomys merriami. Next base: position 138,051 of record NW_027206304.1, read on the forward strand.
CTTCAAACAATGACTAATTAATGTTCCTCCCTCAGGTGAAGGGAACCTCAGTCTATCTTTAGGTTAACAATAGAGAGCCTTGCTCTTTGGTCTTAGGTAGTGGGTTTTTGACTCTCCATCTGTCAGATTTGAAGGCCCTTCTTCTACCAATGCCAGTTCATTCTCCTTCCTTCATTCTCCACATTATTAATGCAAATCCCCAGTCAAAGGAGAGGCAGAGCCCTTTCTCTTCTGGCTCCAAGCATCTGAGTTAGAACCTGGCTCTGCCCTCTTGACTCTGGGGCCCTCAGCTGCCTGAGAAGTGGGAAAGAGACAGTCTTCCTGTTCTGTGGTTGTTTGAAGTCCATGTTGGTGTCCTGGCACACTGCAGAAGACCTCATGACTGGAAAGTGTTTCCGTCTTTCCTCCTGACTTCCAAGTCTAATTCTGTCTTTCTCTTGAATGTGCATGCTAGACAATCACTTTCTCACTAATTCACATTCTAAGCCCCCTCATCTTTTTCTTAATGGTAGTTTGTTACATAAGTATGCTGCCATTTTACATCCCCAATTTTAAATTTCTGAATACTGGTTACTTCTAAGAAACCTGATTTTCTCTTCTCCTGCCTGGTTTGTGACTGTTCCTGCATTGGCCTCATAATAAAATGTAAATAAAGGTTGCTGAGGGTGACCTGCTTTAGGCAGATGGCTGCACAGATTGTTGTGTATGTCTGTTTGTTGCCACTCCTGGACCTTCACCTCAGAATCTGGTCACAGTACGTGAGCTGCTTTACTTAAGGATAGCCTTCTAACACTGGAGTCATATGGCTATACTTCTGGCTTTGTTGGCCCTGAAGTTGGACAGGGCTCTCAAGGACTTTTCTGCCTAGGATGACTTTGACCATGATACTCCTTTCACATCCTTGTAAGTATCAAGGAGGACTTCTGAGAACCACTGGAGACTGCATAATCATTGGTCTTGCTGATATTCTTAAACAGACCAGTGAGTTCCCTATCCTAGGGCTAAAGTAGTGGGAGCTGGAGCCCACAGTTCGAATCCTGGTCCTGCGACCTCCAAATGGCAGGAGATCCTAAGAAACTCATTCCTATCCATATGAATACCAATGGAATGTGATGTATGTCATGATTGAATGGGAAATTCTTAAATGATTCTAGGATAAAATTGTAAACAATTAGATTATAATACACTGATCAATTTTATTTAGTACTTTGTAAAACATTTAAACAATCACATTCATTAAATGGAAGCATAAGGAAATACCTCAGAATTGGGTGTCACATAGTATAGGGGTGCCATTTTTTCTGCCAGGACTTTCTTTAGTTAATTGTTATATCCCATTTTCTGAATGTAATTTGGTATATGAAAATAGGATATATTATAAACCAATTATTCAAACAGTTTTATCAGAAATGTTTATAGCGAAATATAGAGATAAATCCAAATTATATATATTTGAAGACAATGCTTGGTTAGTACTCTTCTCATATTCCCAATTCCTTTCATGAGAATAATAAACATTGTAAGGTAATGCTTATAGTGTTTTGGTGAAACAGGTTGACTTTAATCCAATGAGTTTCTCAATGCTGCATTTTGTTTACTTAATATCCAGGAAAGCTAAATTTTTACTTTATCATTTTCCTTAGGCTTTATACTCAGATTTAATCTCTGATGGGTGACAAATAAAAATATAAACATTTTTTAACAGTGGCTAAATTTAGGCTGAGGAATATAGGTACAATGCAACGCATGCACATAGGCCTCATAGGTCATGACACCTGGTATCCAAATGTTAACCAATGCTTACTGCTGTCATGCTTATGAGATTTTTGTGTATTATAAAAAGTGGTTATTAGAATGATTTTGGAATGAACATCATTTCATGGGTTAGGAACAGAAGAGAGACATTATAAACAGAACAAAATTTAAGGAGGCATTCAAAATAAGTTACCATGATATACATCATATAACACAATATTTTGAAAATGCAAACTAAAGGAAATAATTTATGAAAAACATCAACATTTACAATAAATACAGAATCACTATGACTGATTTTTTTTACCCCAGTTGCAATACGGCTTACATAATGACTTTTCTGGTGATATGTTTAGTTAGGTCTTTATATTTAGTTGGTTAAGTTATGTTCTTTCATATATTCATTTGTCAGATCAAAGAGGAAATGAATTCAATGCCAGAGTCAACTTCCATAATAATGTTACATATATATCCTGCTACTTTGCCAAAGTTTCAAATCAGCTTGAGTAACTGAGGTCTTTTTTTGGATCTAAATAAATAGGTATGCAATTTTGTCAGTACTAGAAAGATATTGACCACCATTTGTTAAGCTCTTATTTTCTAGAAACTACTTCTCTCTTTTCATGGGATTTTTAATTTCATTTATATCAGTTGTTGATGTTCTCCTTTAGATTACCCACATTCAATCTTCTACAATGTGTAATTTGGAATAGTTTAAAGTTATATACACTCATGTACACTGCTCAGATTGTATTAGTTGCATATTTTTTCTTGTTAAATCAGTAGGAATTAGTTCTCAATATGGATAATATTGCACTTATTCATTGCTTTTCTGAATTTTTTAGTATGTCATGATTTTGTTATTTTATCCTTTTAAATATGTGCAGATCTCACTCCGCATACAGTCAGATTCGTTTTAAACAATTTGATCCATTCAAGGGGTTTGCTACATTAGGTTCATCTAGATGAATTTAATTACAACTTAATGCAACCATATTTCTGAGGCACAGTTTTCTTTATGGCTCTACTCCAAGTTAACAGGTATTTGAGGTTTTTGTGCTTTAAAAAAACTGGGCAAAACTTGTTTTTGTTCCTGGGGGAGTTCTACTTTGTTGGTTGTTTTTCCAGTTGTGATGACTTCAACATATGTGTGTATTTTATTTCAATTGTTTTGTGTCAATATTTTGTTTCATATAACAGAAATTACAAAAATAGTCAGTGATTTAGAACTTTTCCAACTAGATTCTAAGAGAGACACTTGAAATTTTGTGACAACTGGGAATGGGCAGGTCTTCATATTGGAGGGGATAGCAGAACAACAGACATTGTTTGAAATGATTTTAATTCTTCCTCCTCTTGCCTCACTATTTCCAATGGTATTACTTCAAAAACTTTAGTGGAAAGAAAATATTTTTGTCTGTATGAACTCAGAATATTTTATTCAATTGGGACACATTACATATTTATATTTCATTTTAACTAGAAAATATTTCTTCCATTTAAAACCACAGTTCTGAATTTATAATGCTAAAGTAACATCTACTCATTTATATGAAATGGTACAAACTATTTTCACTTCACACGATATGTAATATATAGAGTGTAATAATAATAATGAGCAATATAGTATGTAATAATTGCCTTTGGGGAAAGTCATTTACAGTGGGTTTGTGAGATACTGAGTAATAGTAAAAGATATATTTGATTCTATTAAAAAATTCCAAGTTACATCTAAAAATTACTCATAGTTATAAATTAATGCTGAAAACAACATTGTTTATTAGAAAAAGACAGATGTTTCAATAAGCTTGTTTTTTTAAAATTGTTCTGAATCTGGGCTTTGGTGGCTCCTGCTGAAATCCTAGCTACCCAAAAGTTTGAGATTTGAGGATAGTGGTTCAAAGCCAGCCTGGGCATAAATGTCTGTGAGACTCTTATTGCCAACGTATCTCTGGAAAATTAGAAACGGCACTGTGTCTCAAGTAGTACAGTGTTATCCTTGAGCTGAAGAGCACAGGGACAGTGCCCAGGCCCAGTGTTCAAGCCCCACGACATGCAAAAAAAATGGCATGGATTTTTACTTTATTATTTCATGATTTTTTAAGTGAAAATATGTATGGAGGGTTTACAATTACATGAACAAAGTAATGAGTACATTTCTTATCAAGCGTTGTTGCCTCCTCCCCTCTTTCCCCGTCCCATCCCTTCCCATCTCCCTTTCTGCCTCCCCTCCTCCCCCCCTGCCAAAGTTGTAAAGTTCGATTTTCGACTTAACGTCTTGTACATGTCATTGTTGCAATGGGTTCACATGAATCCAAATTTGTTTTTCCCTTCCCCTCCCCAAATTATATCATCAAATACAGTGAAAATAGAGGTTATTTCTTGGGGGAGGGACATAAAAAGCAACAAAGAAATCATCTTGTAAATATGGTAGAAACAACAGCAAGTAAGAAAAACCATTTGAGTCTTTATCTTGGTGTTCATTTCACCTAACATCAACTTGTCTGACAGTTTGTGTTTATTCCCGAAATATACTAGTTATTGCAAATCCATGGAAGCTATATTTCTTTGGGCCTGGATTACTTCACTTAATATAATTTTTTCTAAGTCTTTCCATTTCCTAACAAATGGGGCAATGCCATTTTTTCTGATGGAGGCATAGAATTCCATTGTGTATATATATCACGTTTTTTTATTGTAAGAATACCGTACAGAGAACTTACAATTACATGGGCAAGATAACGAGTACATTTATTATCAAGCGTTGTTGCCACATTTTATCGATCCATTCATCTACTGAAGGGCATCTGGGTTGGTTCCATATCTTAGGTATGGTAAATAATACTGCAATAAACATAGTGGTGCTGGTAGCTAGAGTATGGGTTTGTTTGTGATCATTTGGGTAAATGCGCAAAAGTGAGATGGTTGTGTCATAAGGGAGCTCTACATGTAGTCTTTAGAGGAACCTACATACTACTTTCCAGCGTGGTTGAACAAGATTACAGTCCCACCGAAATCCTGTCTAGCTTGTCTTGTTATTACAGTTCTTTATTATAGCCATTCTAACTGAGGTAAGGCGGTATCTCAGTGTAGTTTAGATTTGCATTCCTTTTATTGCTACGAAGGTTGAGCATTTCTTCATGTATCTATTGGCTATCCTTCTTTCCTCTTCAGAGAAGTTTCTCTTTAGTCTTTAGCCACTTATTTATTGGGCAGTTGCTTCTTTGAAGATTTGTTGTTGGGGGATTTAATTTTTCCAGTTCCAGGTATATTGTAGATATGAGACACTTGCCCATTGTATGGCTAGTGAAGATCTTCTCCCAATCTGTAGGCTTTCTATTGATCTTGCTAGCTATGTCCTTTGCCATGCAGAAGCTCTGCAATTTCATGCAATTCCATTTGTCCAAACTTTTTTTGATCTGTTGTGTTTCTGGGTCTCTTTTAAGAAAATTTCAGCCTGTGCCAAGGACACATAGATTATCTCCTAGTTTGTCCTGCAATGTTTCCGGGTGTCTGCTTTGACTCTGAGATCTTTCATTCATTTGGAGTTGATTCTTTTTTTAATTTTTATTTATTTTTTACTGTGAAAATACTGTACAGAGTGGTTACAATTACATGGGCAAGATAATGAGTACATTTCTTATCAAGCATTTTAGCCTCCGCCTTTGTTTCCCCTTCAGGGTGATATATATGGATCTAGCTTTAGTTTTCTACAAGTGATTAACCAATTTTTTCAGAACCATTTACAGAAGAAGCTCTTTCTTCCATTCTATTTCTTAGCTCCCTTATCGAAGATTAGGTGGCTATAGATCTGTGGGTTCATTTCTGGGTTTTCAATTCTATTCCATTGGTCCTGAGGTCTGTTTTTGTGCCAGTACCAAGCTGTTTTGAATACTACACCTTTGTAGTAGAGTTTGAAATTTGGTATTGATATTCCTCTAGCACTATTCTTTCTGATAAGGAATATTTTTGCTATTCAGAATCTTTTATTGTTCCATATGAATTTTTGGATTTCCTCTTCTATTTTCTTGAGGAATGAGTTTGTAATATTGGTAAGCATCACATTGAATTTGTCGATAGCCTAGGGAAGTATTGACATTTTCACGATTTGATTCTTCAAATCCATGAGCATGGGAGTTTTTTCCACTTTATAAGTTCCGTTTTTATTTCCTTTTTCAGGATTTTAAAGTTTGCATCATAAAGATCCCTCACATCTTTGATTAAGTTAATACATAGGTATTTTATTTTTTATGGGCTATTATGAATGGTGTTGCTTTCCTGATTTCAGCCATGGTTTCTCATTGTTGGCATACAAAAAAGGCACTGATTTTTGAGAGTTACTTTTTCCCCTATTACTTTGCCAACATTTTGAATCAGCATGAATAATTTCGGAGTGAAGTTTGTGGGATTATTTAAATACAACATCATGTCATCTGCATATAGGGAGAGTTTTACATCATCTTTCCCTATTTGGATCACTTAAATGTTTGCATCTGACTTTGGTGTAGCTAGGCATTCTAATATTAAATTGAAGAGAAGTGGTGAGAGTGGACATCCTTGTCTCGTTCCTGAGTTAAGAGGAAATGGCTTAATTTTTCAGCATTAAGTATAATGCTGGCTGTAGGTTTGTCATATACGGCCTTTATTGTATTGATGAATGGTGACTGGATTCATACTTTTTACAGAGCTTTTATCACAAAGTGGTGTAGGATTTTGTCAGTGCTTTTTCTGCATCTATTGAGATAACCATGTGGTTCTTATCCTTGCTCTTTTTGATGTGATGAATTTTATTAATTGATTTGCATATATTGAACCAGCTTTGCATACCTGAAATGGATGCTGATTGATCATTGAGTATGATTTTTTGGATGAATTGTTGACATCAATTGGCCCAAATTTTGTTGAGGAGTTTTGCATCAATGTTCATCAAAGAAATGGGTCTGCAGTTTTCTTTCTTTGATGAGTCCCTGCTTTGTTTTGGGATAAGGGTTCTGATGGAATCATAGAATGAATTCGGTAGTGAACTTTCTCTTTCAATTTCATTGAAGAGTTGGAGGACTATTGGTGTGAGCTCTACTTCGAAGGCCTTGTAGATTTCCACTATGAATCCATCTGGTCCTGGGCTTTTCTTAGATGGGAGGACTCTTATTGCTGTTTCTTTTTCTATGCTTGATATGTGTATGCTAAGTTGATTTAACTCATCTTGGTTGTTTTGGCATGTTAAGATTTGCTAGGAAAGGTCAGGTTCTCAAAGTTATTCAGATAATGGTTTGAAAAATACTCCCTCATATTTTTTTGAATCTTGGTTGTTTCTGTGGTGATGTTTCCATTCTCATCTCTGAGTGTTTTTTTTGTTTTTGTTTTTGTTTTTAATTTGCGTGAGTTCTTTTCTTTTTCTGATAAGATTTGCTAAGGGTCTGTCAATTTTGTTAATATTTTCGAAGAAACAACTCTTTATTTTGTTGATTTTTTTCTATGATGTTTTTGGTTTCTAATTCATTTAATTCTTATTTAATTTTAATTATTTCTTTCCATCTACTGAATTGGGGTTTATCTTGCTGCTCTTATTCAAGGAGGTTTAGATGTCTTATTAAATTGTTGGTTTCAGATCTCTCCAATTTGTTGTTGTAGGACCTCAGAGCTATAAACTTGCCTGTGGGTACTGCCTTTGTTGTGTCCCAGAGGAGCTGGTAATTTGTGTGTTCGTTTATTTTTAATATCATGAACATTTGCATTTTCTTTCTAATCTTTTCCATGACTCATTTGTGATTCAACAGTGTGTTGTTCAGCCTCCATGTTGTACAGGGCTTTCTTTGTTGGCTTTTGGTGTTGAGTACTAATTTTATTCTCTTGGATGGTGATTCTTGGCTCTTACTGTGTTCTTGTTGGTTTTCTATGTGTACGATACTTTTGTCTTTTGTGGGGCTGGTTTTGTGGAGATGTATTGTTTCAATTTTTCTTTGTTATGGACAGATTTTATTCGACCTTCGGTTATGATGGATAGTTTAGCTGGGTACAGTATTCTTGTTTGATAGTTGTTTGTCTTTAGCACATGGCATACACCATTCCAGGCTCTTCTTGCTTTAATCGCCTTTGCTGGGAAATCTGGGATGATTCTAATTGGTTTCTGTTTATAGGTGATTATTCTTTTCTCCTTGAGATATTTAAGGTTCCATTCCTTGGTCTGAATTGATCCTGTGTAGACTATAATGTGACAGTGTCATGTCCTGTTCTGGTCTGGTCTATTTGGGCTTCTATAAGCTTCTTGTATCTGAATAGGCCTGTATTTTTGTATGTTTTGGAAGTTCTCTGGTAGGTTTCTGTTAAATAAATTTTCTGGACCATTAACTTCTTTTTCTAGGTGCTCCTCTACCCCCATTATCCTCAGATTAGGCCTTCTGATGGTGTATTCCAAATTTTGAATAGATCTATCATATTTTTTGGATTTGTCTTGCATAGTTTTATGTTTTTTCTCTATAATATCTAGGCTGTCTTCAATCCCCGAGATTCGATCTTCTGCATGGTCTAATTTAATGTCAAGACTTTCTACTTTGTTTTTTATTTCTTTGTCTTCTAATTGGTCGTCTTTGATGGCTTCAAATTCTTTGTTGTTGCTTTGTTTTAGATCTACTATGAAATTCTTTACTTCCTTAATCTTGAGTTCAGTTTCTCAAATCACTTAGTTGATTGGTTATGGCTACCCTGGACATGCATTCTTTCTGTACTGCTCCATTCAGCATTCCATTTGTGGCCTCGCTGACTTCTTTCAGCGGTCTGTTTATGGATTCCATGAATGTCTCTATTGATCTTTGTCTACTCTCATCCTGCTCTTGTAATTCCTGTATTACTCTTTGATTAGTTTCGTCACATTCACGCAATTCCAGTAATTCTCTGTGGTTGTGCTCCGCCTCCTCATGCATTTCCTGTATTTATCTTTGATTCTTCTCAACCTGATTATGCAATTCCTGCATTAATCTTCAAGTAGTTCTTAATGCTTACAAGATTCCTGTTTAATCTTTGATTTGACTACTCTTGCTCCCTATCATGCTCTCTCTGAGTTCTTTACTAGTAGTGTTTGTACAGGTTTTTATGGAACTTCTCTGGATTATTCATTAATAATTCTTTCATCTGATTAATATGAGTGGGAGTTGAGATACCTGCACTTGCCATTTTTATTGTGCTTTTATTGTGCTTTTCGGCTTGTTCTGCCCATTTGGTATGAAAGTAACAACAATTTTGTGCTACAACACTATTTTAAGGCAAGCATCAACCTGTATTTGCACAATCCTTTATTTGCACAATCAAAATGGCTGCAGATACAATCTAATTCAACAGATTGATTCTATTCAACATCAAACAACTATGTATTATTGGGCTACAAACAACAAAAAAGGATTTGGAAAATCAGAAAATATTAGCTTTAGGGAGAAATGTGGGGACAAATAGGACTAGAGGAATATGGAGGGGTAAAAGGAGAGTAAATTTAACCAATTCCTAATCTCAGAGAGAGAAATGGATTGGACAGAATGACAGGAGAGAAATAAAAAGAAAATTGGAAAAACAAATATTAAATTTAAGAAGTGAAACATTTAAAAATTATGTACGTTTAAAGAAATGATACCTAGAGAAGAAAAGGATAGAATGAGTGGAGGGGAGGGATAGAAAGAAACATGAAAGCAAAAAAATAAAAATTATTAAAATTAGTTACTTGATAATTATGTAGGTATAAAGAGATGATACTGCTCTTAAAAATGTTAAGCCTAAGAGGTTGTGAATTGAGTAATAAATTTCTGGATTAAGTATGTACAAAATAGGGAATAAGGTCTAATATTTGACGACAGGTATATATCTTAGGATGCGAAGAATAGCAATTAAGTCATGCGAAAAAAAAAAGAGAAAAAAATGAAAAAAATAAAAAGGGCCAAAAGCTCAAAAGAGATTAAACAATGACACAGACACAGACACAGACACAGACACAGACACACACACACACACACACACACACACACACACACACACACACACACACACACACACACCCCAAAAATAAAAATTATGAGAAAAAATAGATTAACAGAAAACACTTTTTTTTTTTTTTCGGGTCCGGTCTTGGGGCCTGAACTCTGGCCTGGGCGCTGTCCCTCAGCTCTTCAGCTCAAGGCTAGCACTCTACCACATGAGCCACAGCGCCACTTCCGGCTTTTTTCTTTTTGCTTAATGTGGTGCTAAGGAATCGAACCCAGGGCCTCAGGCATGCAAGGCAAGCACTCTACCACTGAGCCACCTTCCCAGCCCCAACAGAAAACACTTTTAAAAAATAAAAATATAAGAAAAGTTTCAAAAAAGAGTTCCTTGATTTTTTGTTTTTTGAGGGATGAATGGGAAAACCCTATATCTCCCCTGTGTCCATAACGAGTCTCTTGGTAGAGTCTCGGCTCTGCTTGTGGTGTTTGGTTTTCCTATGGCTTGACTGGTTTCTTGTCTGTTTGGGCCAGCAGAAACAGCTCTGTGTTAGGCATGTTTTTTGATCCTCTTCCCAGGCCAGTTCAGTGGGAGGGAGATCTGCTTGGAGTATCACAAAAGAGGGAAATGGCGGTTTCCTCTAGTTTAGAGATGCTGTGATGAGGCTAGGTTCTGGGTAGGGTTGAGGTCTCTCAGCAAACAGTAGCTTTTCCCTGAGGGGCTAACTCCTGAGACACTCACAGAGCCCAGCTTGGAGCTTTTCTCGGGGTTTATGCTTACTGAATTTCAATGTTTGTCTAGGCTGTTGTAGGGAGAGGCAGTCTCTGGATGTGTTTACCTGGTGAAGAAAGTCACTCCTCTGTGGGTGGAGTTTTTTCTGCCTGGGCTGGGTGACTTTCTCCTGGGTGGAACTGACATCATAACTGACATCATAACTGTCTTCATAAACCTATTGTGTGATCGTGGTATTTCGCCTGCCAGGTAAGTATGGGAAGGGATGGGAAGGGGAAACAAAGGAGGAGGTTTCAATGCTTGATAAGAAATGTACTCATTATCTTGCCCCTGTAATTGTAACCCCTCTGTACAGTATTTTCACAATTAAAAAAAATCTATTATGACCTATTGTAACATTGTAAACCTATTGTGACCTCATCACCATTATAGCATCACCAACTAAGTATAACATCAAAATATTATTATCACTCAATATTGTGACATCATATTGCCATTGTGATATCACTGTTCCATTGGGTTTTTCAAAACTGTTATGACCTCATAACATTGTACAAAACTCATTGCCTTTGAGCCTATTAACTTGTAAACTTGCACACTTATGATGCATAAAACACAAGACAATCCAATGAGGCACATTGAAGATAACTTAATTTACACTAGAAATGGGCCTGCATTTACCTTGTCCTGGGCTGTACAGGCAGTGACAGCCCAACCCCAACCACCAAACCTCAGACGTCCAATAGACATTGTTAATTGGTTTGCAAAACACCAAACCCCCAAATGATCATCTCCATGCTCCAAACTTCAATAGGTAAGGCTTTTTCCTTTTCCCTTATTCCCTCCTTCTTTATAGACTTTTCCTTCATTTCCCTTTTTCCCTTCCATCACTTCCTTCTTCTCTTTAGGCCTCTCCACTACAGTTCTCTGGACTGGTGGCCAATTGGCTTCCTTACTCTCCTGCTCTCCCTCAAATTCCAATTCTCTCAGGTCTTTCCCATCCTACTGTCTCACCACTTCCTTCCTTGCAGGTCATTCCTTGATTTTCTCCAATTCCATTGCTCTGACCATGCAGCCTATATATAGGTTGAACCCCTCCATCACTCCAGTGGGTCTCCTATCTAAAAGTTTTCAACCATCACTTCACAAACTGCCTGTTCCCCAATCAATTCTTCACAGCTCATCATGTGAGGATGACATACTACCCCCTCCAGCAGCATGCCCTGCTCACTTGTGTGGCATGCCCCAGGCACTCCAGTGGGTCAGGTCATGGGGCAACATTGATTAGTGGGACCTGCTCATTATTAGGACCATGCTGCTTTATATATTCCCCACTGTTTTGCATGTCCAATCAAATCCTTGATTCCTTCTTACCAAATCCTAAAAATTCCCTTCTCTCCACCCAATGAACCGGCTTAAAAGGTAAATTTAATAGAAAAAAAAGAAAATTATAGAAACACACTAGTTAGCACTAATTAACACTTAGTATGTCTTATCTTTAGCAGTCCGTCTTGCAGCCTTCTCTGTATATTGGTCCACTACTTATTCCACTTGAGACTGATGGATCCAATGCTGTTTTCGTGCTAATTCAATAGGCAACAGTGAAGTTAGCACCACCAAGTAAGGTCCTTGCCACTTAGGTCCCAATTCAGGAGCATTATGAATTTTTACCCACACCAGCTGTCCAGGCAAAAAGTGTGGATGGAGTTTCTTATTTTCTTTTTTCAGCTCCATTTCTTAGTTTATTTCACTTACCTGGGGACTAATTTTTTAATTTATTTCTGAAGTGAGACTTGCTATAGAATAAGCTAAACTACTTTCCTCAAAGAAATTTTCCTTCCAACTGGATTTAATTTCTTATTTTATATTTGAAATTTTTATTTTCATACTGTTTATTTTTAAACACTTTTTATTATTATTATCTTTAAATAGTTGTACAAAAAAGTTCCCATTCTACAAAAGAGTACACAAATACAAGTTGTCTGACAACATTGTCATCCAAACCTCCTAACCCTTCCATTCTCACACTTTTTTGTAAAAATTGAGATAGGTGATTACATATATTTCACATATTTCACAGTATTGTGGAATTATGATGCTTATTTAAAGTCACAAACACATTTTAACCTTGACAAGGCAAATTATTGTTATCATAGTCCAAATTTTTTTAATTCTATGAGCTTTTACAATACAATTTATTTTTCCCACCTCGGGTGATATTTACATTTTTTCCTTTTGCTTAATGTAGGCTATTCCCTCTTGCCCTCTTTTCCTCTCATTCATCTCTTCCCATCATTGTGTTTGGGTTGCTTAGTTATTTTTCTTCTATGGCCAGTGCAGCTGATGGGGTCCTTTGTTGTATGTTGTTTCATTTCCCACTTATTGTGTTCCTCCTCCTGGCTTCCCTCCATTGAGTGCATATTTCTACCGTCTACATCGTCAAGAACATGGAGTCATTAATGGTGATACAACAAAATGAGTGGCTGTCCGTTGTTTCTCGAGTCCTGTTTACTTTGTCATACCTTCTTGCATTTTGGCTTTATCATCCAAGTATCAGGTAGACCCTATGCCGTTTGTCTCATTGTTCTCAGCTTATCTCACTCAGATAATTTGGTCTAGTTCCATCCATTTCCCTGCAAATACCATCATTTTGTCCTTTCTAATAGCTACATGGTATTCCATTTTATATAGGTTCCACATTTTTTGGTTCCACTTATCAGTTGTGGCTTATCTGGGTTGTTTCCAAATCTTGGCTATTGTGAACAATGCTGCAATAATCATAGAGGTGTGTATGTCTATGTACATTGGTTCCTGTTGTTCAGAGTAGATGCCTAAGAGTGGTATGGACAGTTCATAGGACAGGTCGATATTTAGCTTTTGTAGGTACCTCCAGACTGCTTTCCAAAGTGGTGGTATTAGTATACATTCCCACTAGCAATGTAGTAATGTTTCTTTCTTTGTAACCCTTCCAGCATTTGTCATTGGTTGAATTTAGGATGTGGGCCATTGTGACTTAGGTAAGGTGATATCTCAGAGTTGTTTTTATTTGCATTTCCCTACAGCCAGGGATGATGAACATTTACTCATGTATTTCTTTGCCGTTTTTATCTCTTCATCTGATAAGTCTATCTTTACCTTCCTTGACCATTTCAAGATAGGTTTGTTAGGTTTGTTAAGGGTTAGTTTCTTGACTTCACCATATATAATATAATGGATATTATAATATAATGGCTGTTAAACGCTTGTCTGTTATATTGCTGGTAAATGTTTTTTCCCATTTTTTCCCATTTCATGGTAATCTCTATGATTCCTTTTTTTTAGGCTTTTATAGTTTTCATGAAACAGACCCTCTATAGCTTTAGTTAGGTTAATTCCTAGATACTTTTTATTTTGAGGTTATTGTGAATGGGGTTGTTTCTTTGATTTCCTTTCTATTTGTACATTGTTACTATACAGAAAGCGACTGATTACTGTGGGTTAATTTTGTATCCTGCTACTTTCCCAAATTGGTTTATGAGCTCTAAGAGTTTGGGGATGGAGCTTTAGGGATCGGTAGTTTATAAAATAATGCCATCTGAAAAAAGAGATAGCTTATCTTCTTCCTGTCCTATGTGGATCCCTTTAATGTCTTTCTCTTGCCTTATTGCTCTGGCTAAGAATTCCAAAACTATATTGAAGAAGCATGGATAGAGTGGGCATCCTTACATTGTTCCTGTTTTTAGGGGAATTGGGTGTAGTTTTTCCCTATTAAGTAAAATATTGGCCTTTGATGTGCCATGTAAGGCTTTTATTATCTTATGAAATGTTCCATCTATTCCTATTTTTTCCATAGTGTTTAACATAAATGAGTGCTGAATTTTATCAAAAGCCTTTTCTGCATCAATGGAGATAATCATGTGGTTCTTGACCTTGGATCTGTTGATGCGATGGATTGGATTTATTGACATACATATGTTAAACCATCCCTGCATCTCTGGAATGAAACCCACTTGGTCATAATGCATGATTTTTGTGAAATATTTCTGGATTCTGTTGGCTGCAATTTTATTGAGGAGGTTTGTATCTGTCTTAATCAAACAGATTGGTGTGTAGTTCTTTTTTTGTTGGGTCTTTGCCTGGTTTGGGGATGAATGTAACATTGGCTTCATAGAATGAGTTTGGGATTACTCCCTCTGTTCCCATTTCTCTGAAGAGCTTGAGGTCTTATAAAATTCTGTAGTGAATCCATCAGGTCCTGGGCTTTTCTTGTTGGAAGATTTCTGATTACTTCTACTATCTCATTGTAGGTAATTGACATGTTTTATTGATTTCTTTATTCTTGGTTCTGTTTGGGCAATTTGTATTTCTTATTTTTAATGCAGAAAAAAAAGTTTATTTACCGAACTGCTGCCCACACCATCTATAGAGGAGAAGCATGGCTTCAAAGGAAGGGGGCGACCCCACTCTGGGCCAGGACTTTTCTAGGCTAGGGAAATGAAGAAGTGTGGCCAAGTGGGGAAAAATGTGGCCATGCTGGTTCTAGATGTGACCTCAGGGTCTGGGACCCTCCTAAGGTCAGATGGGAGGCTTGTGACCAGAGGTGTCCCAGGATGTGATCTAGCATGAGGGGAAGGTGCCTGCTTCCAGGTCTGCTAGTTACCTATGTATTAGAAATTGGGCGGAAACTTAGCCAAGAAGGAGGGAGGTGTTCCTGTTCAGACGTTACATTCCAGCCTTTTGATAATTATGAAAAAAGGTGAAACTTTGGAAAGTAGTATGGTTGTTCCTCAAAAGACTCCACATAGAGCTCCCCTATGACCCAGCAATCCCACTTTTGGTCATTTACCCAAATGCTTACAAACAAGACCACAATAAAGCTACCAGCACAAATATGTTTATTGCAGCATTATTTACCATAGCTAAGATATGGAACCAACCCAGATGCCCCTCAGTAGATGAATGGATCAAGAAAATGTGCCATATATACACAATGGAATTCTATGCCTCCATCAGAAAGAATGGCATTGCCCCATTTGTGAGGAAATGGAAAGACTTGGAAAAAATTATATTAAGTGAAGTAAGCCAAGCCCAAAGAAACATAGGTCCCATGGTTTCCCTCATTTGCAATATCTCGTATATATATATATATATATATATATATATATATATATATATATATATATATATATATGAGTCAAGCAGAAAAGGTTAGATAAGGTGATGTTAGGAAAATGAACCCTAACATATGTAATTAATTATTTTTTCTTTCATACATTTGTTTCTAAAGCATTTGTAAGATTATTTCTTTGTTGCTTTTTATGTCCTTCCCCTACAGTATAACCCCTGCTTTCACTGTATTTGAAGTTGGTATAATTTGTGGAGGGGAAGGGGATAAACAAGTCCTTTAAATTAGGATACAGGTGGACCCGTTGCAACAATGAGAAATACAAGTTGTCATGTTGAAAATGAACTTTACAACTTTGGTGAGGGGGTAGGGAGGATTGAGTGGGGGGGGAGCTTGGGAAGGGATGGGATGGGTAAACAAAGGAGGAGGCTACAATGCTTGATAAGAAATATACTCACTATCTTACACATGTAATTGTAACTCCTCTGTATAGTATTTTCACAATAAAAAGAAAGAAAAAAGGTGAAGATTCTCTCTGGCTATTTCCTGTTTGCAAGGGGTATCAACAGTAGGGGTAAAAGGCTGAAATAAGATCCCCTCTGAGTGAAGGCAGCAGGCAACAGCTGTCACTTGGGAAATGAGTATTTTGTGAAGTCTGGAGGTGGCAAGTCTCTTGGACCAAGCATGGAGAAGTCTCACGAGGCATTTACGGACTGAAAAAAAATATTAGAGACAAATAAATGGCAAGAGGAAGGAGTTGGGGCTGAAAATATTGGTAGAAATATCCCTAGCTACTTCTGACATCTGGCGACTAGGTAGAGAAGAAGTCAAGTGACAAAGGCATGAATATAAATTCCTGTCCAGTTGAAAAGTAGACAGGTATGGACATTAGATGGGCAGTCTTCTTACTTCTATTGACCTCCCTGCTCTGGTTAATTTTGAAAGGGCCGGCACAAAGTGGTTAATGTGGTATCATCTCCCCTTACTCCTTTCCATGTTCCTTTCTTCTGCAGACTGGCTGAGTCTAAGTGTCGTTGGTGGGTGATTTGTCCCAGTTGGTATTCAAGGAGATTTGAACTCAATTCCTGGGCACTGCCCCTGAGCACTTCTGCTCAAGGCTAGCACTCTACCACTTTGAGTTATAGAAACTCTTGCAGTGTTTTCTGGTTGGAGATAAGAGGCTTGAGCCAAGCTTCCACCCTGGCTCTTTGCAGGTTAGTTGGGAGATGGAGTGTTAGGGATTTTTCAGCCCGGGCTGGATTTGAATTGCAACTTTTGTCACGAAAACCCTTTGTTATTTCCAATTAAAACAACAAGGAGATCAAATAGAATAAGTAGAGCTTACCTGGTCCTTATCAATAATTGACCAAATAATCTCCAATGGCAAAACTTGTTAGATGGGAGAATCTTAACACAGTTATGCCCAATATTTTAGAATCACGTAGTCAGTACTAGCTTAAACAACACAAATCAAAATAGACAAAACTCAAATCCTAAAATTTTAGACAGCAATGGTTAGACATCTTTGCTAACAAAGCACATCATATAGTTGGGCCTCAGTTACCAGACTCTGTGAAAAGAGCAACTTGTTAGCAAGGCACATGTGAATAGATGGATGGAGGAGTAGCAAGCTTCGTGGAAGTGTAAGGGTTGGATGGGGCCAAATCCTTCACCCACCATTTGGCCAAGATGGCGAACTCAAGATGTCAAATTTCTAAAAAAATGCAAGGAAAGCCTGAACAAAAAAAATCCAGCCTAGTTTGGCTAGCTTTTTAAATGGGACCTAGAAGGGTTCCCCTGGACCCAGCCCATGTCGCATGCTTCATGGCACAATACAAATAGTTGTAGAAAAGAAAGGGAGAGATATAGAAAGTTGGACATGATTAGCAGAGAGCAAAGAGATCCTGAAAGTGAACAGACTTCTGACCATTTACCATTACAGAGGAAAAAATTGTCTAAATCTGAGAAAAGCATACAAAAATTAGGTGCTCTGTCTATCCAGGGAGGGCAGGAGGCATTTCAGAGGGGTTTCATGGCTCAGGCATGACTCGTAGCATCCTGTTAAATGTGTAGGAGAGTCAGTCTGGTGAGTGAAGGAGAGCTGACCAGGCAGAAGCGATGTCCCTACTTCCCATAGAGCACTCTAGAGAGAAATGGCCAAGAACCCATAACCAAGCTACCTCAGGTTCGGAGTTGACTAGCCTTTCTGCTAAAGTCCATAGGAACTCTCGGGCATTGTGCCATATCTGAATAGAGATTGAACAACAGAGAACAACAGAGAGTAGTTTCACTCACCAGAGAAGAGAAGTGGTGTGGACATGGATGTGAAGGCCAGCAATGGTATTGGTGAAAAGTCTCGCGTGGTGTCTCAAAGCAGTTTAGTTCACAGCAAAGGAGTGGTTAGGAAATTCTAACATTTCCAACTCAAAAAGCCCATCTGAGTTACAGCATTATATGTAAGGAATATTAAATAGATAGGTTTCATTCGGTAACCTATGAAGAGAATACCACGCACTATTAAGGCAGGAAAATGAGTTTATTTACTGAACTCTGCCCCCACTATACATGGTGGAGAAGCAGGGCTAAAAAGAAAAGGGGAGATAACAATTTGTATTTCTGTGGAAATTCATCCATCTCTGCTAGGTTTTCCTTCCTTTGTGAGTAGAGTCTAGAATTATTTCCTTATGATTGTTTGGATGTCTTGGATGTTTTTGTAATTTTTCCTGTGGTATCTCTGATAATGTTGATTTGGCTCTCCTCTCTTATTTTGTTAGTTTCTCTTGCCAGTGGCCCATCAGTCTTACTGATTTTTTTCTTAAAAACAGTTTTTTTTGTTTTATTAATTTTATTTATAATTTTCTCAGTCTCTATCCCATTAATTTCAGCTCTTCTTTCAGTTATCTCTTTCTGTCTAGCAACACTAGGTTCAATTTATTCTTGTTTCTCTAGCAGTTTTAGTTGTATCATAAGATTGTTTACTTGGTCTCTGTTTTCTTGATACATGCACTGAGAGCAATATATTTGCCCCTCAGGACTGCTTTTGCTGAGTCCCATTGGTTTCTTTGTGATGTTTCTTTATTTTCACTGAATTGCAGGAACTTTTTAATTTCTTCTTTAACTTCTTCTGTGACCCATGTATTGTTCAACTTAGTGCAGTTTAATTTCCATGTATTTAAATTTTTTCTAATTTATGCCTTGTTATTGAGAACTCGTTTGATTCCACTATGGTCAGACAGAATACATGATATTATGTTGATCGTCCTGTATTTGCTTAAATTCCTTGTATGAGCTAAGAAATGATCTATTGTAGAAAAAGTGAGGGGTTGGTAAGAGTTGGACCCTGCTGTTGTAAATTCCTGTAATTGTAGCTACTCAGGAGGGTGAGATCTGTGTATTCAGGTTCAAAGCCAGACCAGGCAGGAAAATTCATGAGGCTTTGCTGGGGTTGTTCAGCACCACACCCTGCTTCATGTCTGGGGTTGTTCACCACCCTTGCCAACATGGGCTGGGCTGGGCTGCTTATGCAAGCCGGTATGGAGAGGCCCTCCATCCCACCAGGAGTCAGGTGTTAACCAGTGCTGTTGCCTCAGGCTGGGCTGGGCTGCTTATGTGGGCCAGTATGGAAAGGCACAAACCGCCATGGGTCTGGAGTTGTTCACTGCAGCTCTCCCCATCCAAGTTATCACTGCTGCCCCAGGCTGGTCGGGGCTGTTTCTGTGGGCCAGTGCCAAGAGGCATTGAGCCCAGAGTCTGGGTGGTTTGACACTACTGCCAGCTGGTGCCTCTTCTCCAGATTAGTCTAGGCTGTTTAAACCAGCAGGACAGCGTGAGTCTAGGATCACTTACCACTGCTGACAGCTGCTGCTGATCCTGACAGGTTTGGGCTGCTTGCACCAGCCAGGCAGAGGCACCATGCCAGGGATGGTGAGGGGAATCTTCATGCCCGCTCTTCTGAAATTTCGGTTTGTATTCTCTGGGTAGGCACTGGATCTGGGGAGTCTTCTGTGAGCCTTGGGATGCTTGTGGGTTTGTGTTCCTCAGAGGGTCCAGAGTCAGGCCACTTAAGCAACCTTACACAAAGCTCCACCACTTAAGCTGCTCAGCGGGGAGCCCCATCACCAACAAGGGGTGGGAGAAAGGTCTTCCTAGTTTACTGTCTGTGTAGGTTTTTCCCTTTTCTTTTTACACTTCCTGTATCTCTCTGAGTAATCGCCTTTATTTTTTTTTTGTGGGTCACTTGCGGAAATGGAGCATTAAATCCAAACTCTGTATTTCGTTGGGGAGAGCTGTGGTGTTTTTCTGCGGTTCCATCGCCATCTTGGCCCCTCCCCTTCAGGTGGAGTTTTTCTTAGGTGGCCTGTGAGCCTTGGTTACCAAAGGGTAGGTCCATAAAAGAATATGTTGTAAAGCCTGCAGATTGTAGCTAGACATTTCTGTTAATATAGCCTGCCCAAATTTAGGAACCAAAAGGGGTGTTCTACCCTAAAGTATTTCAAAGGGTTTAAATCCTTTAACATAAGGGCTACATCTTGGTCGAAGGAGAGCAAAGTGGAGGAGGCTCACCTAGCCATGGACAGTCTCTGTATTTAATTTAGTTAGTTTCCTTTGAGGGCATATTCATTCTTTCAAATGCCTTGAACTCTGAGTTCTATAAATGGAGTGTAACTTCCAATTTATTCCTAGAGTGTTAGTTAATAATTGAGAACTTGGGCCATGAATGCAGGGCCATCTTTGGACCCCACAGCTAAGGGTAAGCCAAATCAAGAAATTATTACATGCCTCAGGTCAGCCTGAAAAATTGTCCACTATTACTAATAGATACCAATACCCATACTTTCCAGGCTTTACCTCTGTGAAGTCCACTTTCCAAAATTCACAATCTGAGGTTCCTCACATAAGAATTCTTTCCATAGGTTCCAGATTTTCAGCATTTACCTGTTGGAAATTACCTAAACACCTTACAAAGTATTGTCAGGCTAAGGCCACACTGGGTTTCAGAACAGTTTTAGGTAGTGGCCTCGGGAAATTTACCAGGGTGCAAATATCTACACGTAAACTGACAGAAAACTTGAGCCCGTATGCTTTTTTCAAAAGTTCAGTGTCAACATTTGCACACTTATTACAACTGTTTTTGCTTCTTCTTTTAATTTTAACGACGAGTAGCTCTAGAGAACCCACTGGTTTTAGAGTGATCTCGCAAGCTATCTGATCAGCTCAGATGTTTCCCTGTATCTTATGGTCTCTAGTTTCTTTAACTCCTGCACAGTACTCTGAACCTTGGAGACTTCTTCCATTTTATTCTCCTCCTTTTCTCTCAAACTTGCTTTCAAGATCCCACTCTCCTTCTCAATGTGCTTCTGAACTTCTAACTGTGTTGGCAGGGTCACAGGAGAGTTCCTTTGACTGGACAACTGCTGCTCTTTCTCACAACACCTTTGCTTGCTCTTCAGCTCCTCACTTAAGTTCACAAAGGTGCTATTGTGAAGTATTTTTTTCCCACCTCCACCTGTTCCATTGAGGCACGGTGCTTCTGCATTACATTTATGGTGAAGATCTCAGCAGTCTTTTGTGGCTTTTACTCTAGTAGTTTCTCTTTCTAGTTTTCCACTTCAGTGTATTTTTGTGACAGATCTTTCAACTGTTTGTTTAGCCCTTCTGTATTTCTTCCTAATGCTCTTTCCCTTTCCCTAGCATTCCCTATCAGAGCATATGGCCCTTTAACTATTTCTAAAGAGTAACAATCTCTTTCTTGAGCCTGATATTTTCCCGTTTACTTTTCTTGGCCTCATCTTCTATGACACAGCACTTTCCCGTCTTCTCTGCTAACTACTCTTTCCTTCTCTTTCTGTTGCTTTGAATTTCTGGTGACAATTTTCAAAGCTAATAACTGACATGTACTTCAGCCTCATACATTCTTATATCAGGTCCAGCTCCTTTTTCATGTCCATGATTTCTTAATGCAGCGTCAGGATCTCTTCTTGGCCTCACTTGTGGTTAGCAAAGATGGCAGTATTGCTGTCTTGTGCTTCTGTCAGCCTGTGATCCCCTAATTTATCTCATACTCATCCAGGCTAACGAACTTCAATTTCATTTGATTCTGACTGTTTTCTACGTTCCATTTGAGGATATTCTTCTCATTTTTCACTCTCACAAGTTTATATCTTCAAATATTTTCTTCACGTCAAATAGTTCTCTCTGTTTTTTCAAATGTGCTCTTCTATGTGCTTTTAACATCTTGGTTGCTTTTGACTGGTACATAATGGAGATTCAGTCTTCTATAAGCCTGTGTTTTCAGATAGAAGTGTTTGAATTTTTCTTTGCCACATTTCTTCTTAAGTTCAGAGGGCTGCTTTTTAAATTGAACACAGTTGGAATTCAGAGCCCCAAGCTTCTAAATTTGAGGCTTCATTCTAATATCTGGGGTTGACTGGGTAATAAAGGCCATATTTAGGGCTCTTTGATTCTCCAGGGCTTCAAGATCTATAGGCCTATATATCCTATAGTCTTCTGGGAGAAGTTCCAGAAAAGCATTAGGGTACTCACTGGGGAACTGTACCATCTCACTCACCTTAGTTTGATGACTTGGCTTTTTAGCCACTGAGGTATCCCTGCTAATCAAACCTAGCAATAATAGGTAAGCACTTCCATACCTCTATCACTGTTAGTCTCAGCTTGGGTAAGTCTGTGGAAAGACTTGCTCCAAATGGTCTGGTTCAATTGTGCGGCTACTGTCTGGACCAAGTACTACTTTCAAGTCACCCAGCAAGATTCACTCCCTTTTCTACCAGGTGAAAAGCACCTGTAAAATTTGCTGACACTCATTCTTGATGTGCTTGTGTGTGAAAACTATTGTCTCTAATGAAATAATGAGCCCCTGGTTTTTTTTTTTTTCTGAAAAGGATGGAGTTTGCTGTTTCCAGTTATACAGGTCACTAGTTGTAAAGGGAACATATATTAAAAAGGGGGCCTGCACCCATCTCCTCCTTGTTCCTGTCTCAAGGGTAATAATGGTAACATACCACATTGTACCACCTCAGGCTGGTAGAGTAACCACTTTTGGAATAGGAGGACTTAACATTACAGGTGCTGATGGCAAAGAATAGGAGAGAGTACATCAATGCATCTTCCTCTGAGAGACTCTATAACCCTGGGGGAGAATATTTTTTTGGATATGGCAACTTGGATATGGCCTTGTTCTCTAATCCTGAGGAAAGGAGTAAACAGAGATGCATACAGGACACAGGTAAAACTATCAGCATACACAAACAGACGAATAGCCACAGACGATTAACTTACATGTCCCATACGTCTCAATGTTGACCACTACAGGAGGTCCCAGATGACAGAGAGAATGTACCAGATTGCCTCTTGAGGAGGCCGCAGATGACCCCTGGAAAATGTCACATATGTCCTCCCTAGGAGGCCTTAGATAATCTCTCATGGAGGTTCCAAATGGCTCACCAAGGAAGGGTCAGATGACCTCCAAAGAGGTCAAAGATGTCCTCTCAATGAGGCTGAGATTATCTCTCGGATAGCTCCCAGATGGCCGCTCAAAGAGGCCATATATGAACCCCAGAGGAGAGTCCAGATACCCCTCTTGAGAAAGCCACAGATGACCTCCAGAGAAGGTCCTATATGGCTTCTCAAGGA
This sequence comes from Dipodomys merriami, assembly GCF_024711535.1. Classification (NCBI taxonomy): domain Eukaryota; kingdom Metazoa; phylum Chordata; class Mammalia; order Rodentia; family Heteromyidae; genus Dipodomys; species Dipodomys merriami. Next base: position 161,254 of record NW_027206304.1, read on the forward strand.
AGCCCCAGATGATGTCTGAAGACGGTCATACATTTCTCATCAAGGTAACCCAAGCTGATCTCCCAAAGAAGTTCCAGATGACCTCAGGAGTTGGTCCTAAATTGCCTCTTAAGGAAGTCCTAAAGACTACTTTTGAAGAGGTCTGAGGTTGCCTCCTGAAGAAGCCCCAGATGACCTCTGGAGAAAGTCCAAGATTTCCCCTGGAGAAGGCCCCAGACGACCTCCAGGGTAGGTTTCAGATGGCTTCTCAAGGAAGTCACAGATGTACTCTTGATGTTCCAGATGGCTTCCCATGGAAGTCCTACATGACCTCTCAAGGAGTTCCCAGAAGCCAAAAATGACCTCCAGAGGGGGGGTCTCCAAAACAGGCTGGCAAGTTTTCCTAGACGCACCCCTAAAGGAACCTAAATGACTTTTGTCAATGTTGGTCCTCCGGAAACAAACACTCAAGGTAGACTCTTAAAACTGAGGGTTGACACTTGAACCTATGGGGATTTTTCCCTGGGGCCAAGGCCTGATGCTATCCAAATTGATTATCTCGATGGGGGTTCTGAAAATTAGGAACTCTGTAGTTCAAGAGAATCCATCGAGACACATTTAATATAATAAATGTTCTCCAAACCACCAACCCCCAAATTTATGGTATCCAAAGCTCCAAATATCAAAGGGCAAGCCTTTTCCCCCCTTCTCTTTTCCTCTCCTTGGCTACAGAACTATACATCCTTCTACGTCTTTCCTTTTTTCCCTTCTACCAGTTCCTTCTCCTCTTCAGGCCTCTCCATTCTCCACAGGTCTGAACTGCTTTGCCTGGGTCGTCAGTTGCCATCCTTCACCTCCTGCCCCGCCTCAACTTCCTCTCCTCCAAGGTTCTTTCCCCTTCTGCTATCACATCATTTCCTTCCTTCCAGGACTTTTCCCTTTTTCCCTTTCCTTCTATTGCTCTGAACAAGTAGCCTATATAAAGTCTGTACCCCTTCTCTACTCCAACTTCCTAACAGTTTTTAACTGACATATCCCAAACTGCCCACAGCCCAATCACTTCTTGACAGCTCAACACATGTTGATTAATTCACCAGCCCCTCCCACAGAATGACCCTCCTTCTTTGGTGGCATATTGTGTCCTCTCCAGCTGGCCAGGACATGGTGCATGGCTGATTATCGGACCCTATGGATTATTGGGGCCCTGTGATTATTAAAGTATCCTCCTTGTGAACTAGTAGCTATTGAAATTGGAAATTTGATTGTGGTATTTCAAACTCGTTGTGACATCACAAACCATTTTGACATCATCATCAGCACGACATCACTAACCCATTGCGACAATATTTTCATTGTGACATCATGATTCCATTGTGACATCTCAAATCTATTATGACCTCTTAGATCCTTTGAAAAATCACATGCCCTTTTCAACAGCACAGTCCCTTTGTGTACCCATATCCTTGTTGTTAACTTACAATTGAGATCAGACATGCCATTATAACATCAAAAAGTGTTTGAGACATCCTCAACAGTGTGACATCACATTTTCATTATGAGAGCATCAACTCATTGTGATATCACCAAACTCAATGACATAATTGCATTATACAACAATTGTCATTGTGACATCATAGACACATTGTGAATGCCTATTCTGTGATTTCATTGTATTTCCAATGTGGCATGAGAGTTGATATCAGAAACACTTTTTTGTGCCTACATAACCATTTTGTTGTCATAATCACATTGTGATATCACAGTGCCATTGTGATATCACTAACACAATTTTATATCACAAACATCTGTCCTCATAACTTTTGTGACATGCTAACATTGTGATATCTTAGACCTTTTTGCCCTCATAATTTTTCAACCTCATATTTCATGTATGACATGAAATACCAGATATCCACTGACATCATGACCATTGTGACATCACACTGACAGATGTCATGATCATCGTGTCATATTGTGACATCACAAAAGTTTTGATGTCACAATTAGTTGGTGATGCCATACAGGTAAGGGGTCACAGTAGGTCTATGATGCCACAATTGGTTGGTGATATCCAAATGGCATAAAAAGGATCTCATTTGTCATGAAATCACAGAGAATATGAGTTCACGAATGGACTGTGGTATGTACAAAGGAATGTGTCGTTGCAAATATGTTGAAGTCGTAGGAGGATTATGATGTCACAGTGTTCATGATGTCTGTTAGTATGATGTCAAAATTGTCATGATGTCACAGTGGATTTCTAGTATCACATATCGTAACTGAAATATTATAAGGTTTAAAACAGATTATGAGGTCATAAAGGGCACGACACAAGACTTATGAGGACAGTGTGGGCACACAGGCATCAAAGATTGCCCTGAAAGGAAGTTGAGTGGGCAGAGCCTGATTTGTTTAAGTTCAGTGTGTAAACAGCTTTTGGAAGCTTAGGTGCATGATAAGGTGTCACCTTTACAGTGATTGGTTGGTTCCATTTCCTCCCCTCCCACGCAGTCTTTTGCTTTAAAAAGGGCTTGCTCTGTGTTAATAAACGAGTCCTTGCTTGACTTGAATCCCCACTGTGTCTGTCTCTGGCTAAGGGAGGCTGGGGAACGGAGAGCAGCCGCACTTACCTTTCCTTGGACCCTGTCCGTCTTTCGTGGGACAGACAAAGACCCGACATCTGGCTCCAAACGTGGGGCTTGAAAGGAAAAGGTACTGGCCGAAGCTAAGCACTATCTCAATGTAAGTGAAACCTTTAGTATGGGTAAAGCTATTTCACAGAAGAAGGAGGAAGGGGCAACATTAGGCCTAGAGGGAGTAAAGAAGGACTTGGGAAGTGAGAAGGAAAAGGAAGGGGTCAAATTCCACCGAGAAAGCATGGAAACATGCACTGTAGAAGTCAAAATGAGGGTGAATGTTATCCCCTATGACTCGGGTGCCCTTGACAGTCCTAGGCCCCCACCCTATTCCCCTTATTTGGGGGAGGGTGCCGTATTGGACCTGCAAGAGGAATCTTCCAGACCCAGACCCCTACCAACCTTCCATAGAGGGGCCGAGGGCTGGGGAATTAACTTAGTTGGAGTCCTGACCTTTAAGGGAAGTGCCACCCAGGAGCCTGGACCCTAGGCCACAGGATTCACTTCCCAAAGCTTATCCGGTCAATCTGGCACCAGGAGCTAATAGGCCCTTGGAATGGTATCCATGGGAAGCTAAGGATCTGAAAGAGCTCCACAAGGTGGTGGTGGAGGATGGTCCGAACTCTCCTTGGGCCCAGACCCTATTACATGACATTGCTTATCACCTATGTATCTGGTGGGATGTGGCCAAAGCCCTCCTTACCAGTTCTCAGTTTATTAAATGGTGTGCCTTCTTTAAGGAGGAATGCATAGTGAAGGTGGAGAATTATCAGCAGGCTCAACCCGCGATACCTATTACTTATGCAATGTTAACAGGGACAGGGGAAAGGTATCCAACTGTCATCCAACAGGCTGCAATACCTGGTCCATACAATGACCAGATAAGACAGGCAGGATTTACTGTATGGTACATACTGGATGATGGGCCCACTGTATCCCCCGTAGCAGGAGTGAGACAAAAACCTGGTGAGCCTCTAGCTGAGTTTGCAGACAGAGTTCAAGCCGGATGTCTGGTGCTGACAGCTGCCATCTAACCTGACTTAGCCAGAGGTATACCACTACAACCAAGCTCCAATCCTTGTACAATCCTTGTACAAGAGAAACTAGATACAGTGCTCATGTCCTGAGTTCAAGCTCCCGGACTAGTATATGCACACACACACACACACACACACACACACACACACGCACACACACACAGAAAGCAGAAGTGAAGCTGTGACACAAAATGGTAAAGCATTAGACTTCAGGATCCAGGCCCTGTGTTCAATGCCAAAACCTAGCCACCCAAGGCCTAACTAGGAGAGGTCAAAGGTTTCAAAACGTGATGAGCTTCACCAGACGTAGATGACAGGAAGTTTGTGATATCCAACACATGCTTGGATTTCACAAGCTTCCAGAAACTTAGGAGAGGTATCATAGGCCCATCATCACCCTCAATGAAACATTTCATTAGGTTCAGTGCCCTAGTTGTCTGCCAGAAGGACTCCTGAATTATATTGAGCACTGTATCTGAACAACGGAATATAGTCCACAAAGGGAGGATAAGTGCATAGTACTTGGACTGCCATGGGACATGGCACAAATGAAGGTTTCCTGTCAAAGCAGAGCACTGGGAAGAGAGATAGCTTGGGGTTCAAAGTGGACTTTTTCTCCTGACCTTCAGAGCCCGCCCACACTCCTCCACACTAATTGGCCCAGATGGAGTTGTTTGTTACACAGCTATGCAGGAGTGAGGGCTTTTGCCTGCCTGTGCAGACAAAGAGAGAGACTTCTTCCAGCAGGTCTGGGATGCAGAGAAACCCTCAGGCCACACTAGAAGCAGTGAGGGGAACCCTGCAACACGCAATGTTATAAAAGCAGTCTCTGTGTTATGAACTCATTGTATTGAATACAAATTTCCTAGGTTGGTGCCATTCATCATAGCTACTCTGGAGCTTCACCTATAGGAATACATCCATACGTACACAAAGACATGGAGATACAGGTTCTTTATGAGGGGGCAGGTCCTGGCTTTGAACCATGAGCCTGGGCATTTTCCCTGAGCCCCTTTCGGTCAAGGCCAATGTATTAAGCTTGAGTCAAAGCCCCACTTCTGGGGTTTTCTGTGATCTCTTAGAAATAACAGTGTCAAGGACTTTTTTATTCTGGCTAGATTTAAATTCAGATTGTCTACATCTCAGCCTCCTGAGGATCTGGAATTGCAGTCAGCAGTCACTGGCATTTTCTTTTCTTCTCTATTTTTTAATCTGGAAAATCTGACTTCTTAATGGGTCATTCCAGTGGTTTGAACTTATAAGAGACTACCCAGTGTTCTTTATAGCTGCGTTCTCTGAGAAGGATTTTCTCTCCTCATCTTCTACTCTGGTCACAGGTTTGAAGCCAATAGTGAGAAATGAGTGTCACAGGAGCAAATGTCCACAGGACATGCCAGTTCTGTCACTTAACATTGAGCTGCAGTGAATTTACTGTCTCAGGATGAGAAGACTGAAAGCTGAAGCAATCCTCATAACTGTCTGCATTGCTCATTTTGCCTTTAAAGTGATCTAATAATTATGAGTGTTTTGTGTCTACAACCTTAATTATCTAGAACAAACTAGAAGCATCTTCATGTTTCTGTTTTCTCTAGTACCTCTCGACATTTAGACTAAAGGTTTGTGTGGAGTGACTCTTAGGGGAATCCCTGAGGAAAGCTACTTGAAGCCTCCTCAGGAAATCACCATTCAAAGCCAGTCCTAGCAGGAATTTCTGTGAGATTCTTGTCTCCAATAAACCACCAGAAAACCAGAAGTGGAGCAGTGGCTTAGAGGGTAGAGCTCCAGTTTTGAGAGAGAAAGTCGAGCAGGTGATACAGGCCAGACCAGGCAGAAAAGCCTGGGAGTTGCTTATTTTATAGGCCTGTTTCCTTATATGATGCACAATGAAGCTCTCAGCAGCCTCTATTTACATTTTATTATGAGGCCAATGCAGGATCAGTAATAAATCATTCAGGGGAAAAGAAGATCATAGTATATAGAAATAACTGGTATTCAGAAATTTACACTTGACGACACAAACTGTATCATACTTATGTAAAAACTACGATTAAGAAAAAAAAAGATGAGGGGGCTGGGAATGTAGATTAGTGAGAGAGGGTTTGCCTAGCATTCAAGAAGTCCTGGTTTCTATTTTTCAGTAGCACATAGACAGAAAAAGCCAGAATTGGTGCTGTGGCTCAAGTAGTAGAGTGCTAGGGAATGTGCCTAAGCTTGGAGTTCAACCCAAGAAATGACAGAGATAGCTAGGTAGGTAGTTATGTAGGTAGGTAGGTAGGTAGATAGATAGATAGATAGATAGATAGATAGATAGATAGATAGATAGATAGATAGATAGATAGATAGATAGATAGATAGATAGATAGATAGATAGATAGATAGATAGATAGATAGATAGATAGATAGATAGATAGATAGATAGATAGATAGATAGAAAAATGATAAATGAATCTGGTCTTGGATGTCAGGAGGAAAGAAGGGAACAATTCCCAGTCATGAGGCCTTCTTTACTGTGCCAGGCCACCAGCATTGCCTTCACACTGCCACAAAGTAGGAAGACTGTCTCTTTCCCACTTCTCAGGCAGCAAAGGGCCCCCAGAGCCAAGAAGGCAAAGCCAGGTTCTAACTCAGGTTCTTGGAAACAGAAGAAAAATGGCCCTACCTCATCTTGGACTGGGGATTTGCATTAATGATGTGGAGAAAGAAGGAAGGAGAAAGGACTGGCAGAGGTAGAAGAAGGGCCTTCAAATCTGACAGATGGAGAGTCAAAAACCCACTCCATAAGACCAGAGAGCAAGGTTTTTCTAGTCTTTTCCTCCCCTCTCCCGCACTAAACTGACTCTCTATTGGTAACCTAATGATAGCCTGAGGCTCCCTTCACCTGAGGGAGGAAGGTTATTCATTGTTTGAAGAGGCTGAGAAAAGCCTGACCCTGGTGTAACTCGAACAAATGTTTCAGGTTTCCCCCATTGGTGACTGTGCCTGGAATGAATGAGGTGGTTTTGCAGCTCACTTATCTGTTGAGTGTGTACATTCTGCCTCCTAATCCTACAGGCCTAGGTCTCTGTACCTAGCCTGGCTTTTGAACCTGTTTTCTGTCCTTCAAATACAGTGTTACTCTGGAGTTCTTTTGTCTAGCCGGACTAAGGATTGAATCCTGAGAACTTCATTTGAATCTTCGATAGGTCAGTAATGTTTCTTTCCTTGTATAGCTTGAGAACTCTAAGAACATTTAGAGTGAAAGTAACTTCTCATCACCAAGGGAAACACACGAAGCTGTTGAACATCTGACCTTTCAGAAGTGGAAGTCAGAGTGTTATACACTTTCCTGCCCTTGTTGGCTACACCCTGTGATCCTCAGACTTCAGGCTCCTGAGCTAGGGTGATGGGTGTGAGCTACTGGTGCTCTGCTAGGTTCAGAACTGTAATGACATTGATAATACAAGTCAACTGATTATCTCAAAGGGCTTGGGGAGCATATGAAGCCTTTCAACATTGGACCTTTCAGATCCCTTTAGCACACAAAGTTATAATGCTAGAGACTGCGAGGCTGGGCAAATGGATGTGCTATACTTGAGCCTTAATCTCTGACTCCACTTCTGGTGTACATCAATGTTAGAATGTTCGCCTAATTAGCAAATAGGAAAAGCACTTTGATTATTCCTTACTTGTTTCCAGTTGTGTGTCTTATATCAAGCCTGGGCCCTGTCCAAGAGCAATTCAGCTCAAAGCTAACACTGTACCACTTGAGTCACAGCGCCACATGGGGTATTATTTTTGGTGGTATCTTGAACATGTGTCTAACAGGCTTTCTTTGCCTAGGCTGTCTTTGAACTATGGTCTTCAAATCTCAGCATCCAGAGAAGCTGGGGTTCCATGTGTGAGCCACCGCCATCTGTCCTATTGTTTTTGAGAGTCCTGGGGCTTCTTTTTTCAAGGCTTGCACTCTATCATTTGAGCCACTCCATTGCTTCTAGCTTTTTCTGTGTATGTGGCACTGAAGATTCAAACCCTGGTATTCATGCATGTTGAGGGAGCTATTTCCACTAAGCCACAATTATAGGTTTGCAATCTTATCCCACAACTTGCCTGTACTGAAGAAAAGGCTTCTAAGAATAAATCATTAAAGAAATCCCTATAAGAAGGTGTTCAAAGATAAAAACACAAAGCTCATCCTTGAGAGATACTCTAAACATGTGAAGACTATGACAAATGCCTCCATTTAATTATGTATCATGTTTCAACACAAAATGTTTTAATGAAGCCAGGCGCTGGTGGCTCACGCCTGTAATCCTAGCTACTCAGGAGGCTGAGATCTGAGGATCGCGGTTCAAAGCCAGCCCGGGCAGGAAAGACCGTGAGACTCCTATCTCCAATAAACCACCAGAAAACCGGAAGTGGCGCTGTAGCTCAAGTGGTAGAGCGCTCGCCTTGAGCTGAAGAGCAGAGGGACAGCGCCCAGGCCCAGAGTTCAAGCCCCATAACCGACAAAAAAAAAAAAAGTTTTAATGAAAAATGAGTCAATGTCCTAAATTATTGTGTATAATTTTATAATAGATGTGCAAAATGTAATAAGTATTATGTGTATAATAATACTAAATAATATTAACAATAAATGAATGAACAAAATAAAAATAAAATAAATACAAAATCAATAATAAAAATCATAACATACACATGTATAGAGATACCTTTTCTTTTGCAGGGTCTTCATTCAGGCCGTGGGAACTCTAGCCTGAATTTCTTTTCCTCAAGGACAGTGAGCTTCGCCTTCACCCATGGTGCAAATGAGTTACCTAGATGGTGAGATCAAATCCCAAAAATGGTAGAAATATTGGTCCAGTTCCAAGACAGTGACTTAATTTTTTAATGGAAGCAGTTATGTTTATTCAGTTACATACTGAACATTAAAAAAAGCCGTGTAGAATTTTGTACAGCTATTCAGACGTTCTTCCTTTACTCCAAAAGTGCTTCTCTGAACACTACATTGTTTCTTTTTTTGTATGTTTTTATTGTAAAAATGTTGCACAGAGGGGTCACAGTTACATGAGCAAGGTCATGGGTATATTTCCTATTGAGCATTGTTGCCTGCTCCTTTGTTTTCCCCCTACCATCCCCTCCCTCCCATCTCCACAACTACTCCCCCTGCCAAGCTCAGTGACTTAACTTTTTAGTTGTGGCTTGACACGGAGTTTGAACTCAAGTAGTGTCAAATCTGCACTTTCCTCACATTGCTACAGACTTACCAAGATCCTGAGTTCAAATCCCAGGCTAGGAAAGAAAACTGAGAGAAATTCCAAACCAGGGAGCTTTATTTTTTTTTTCAATTTAGTTAAATAATCAATAATTTTTTTATTTTTTTATTTTTTTGGCCAAACATAGGGCTTGAACTCAAGTCGTGGCAACTCTGCCTCAACTTGGAACACTCTAGGCTGGGTGCTGCCTCGGAACCCGTACCCAATCCTGGAATCATAGACCCAGAGGGCTTGTAGGAAAAAAAAGTGTGATAGCATGCAAAGTGGCGAGCTGCAGAGGGCTGGGGGTTTTACGTTTTTTTTCTTTGCACGGTGACCATCCTGAGTCTGAATGAGACAGACGGTTGCAAAGTGGACGTGACCTGCCATATCTGAAGGCTGGCATGCTATCAGGGAACCCATAGGCCAACCTGTCAACAGGTGTGACACCTGTTTTCCTTACCTGCGAGAGTCCTGTGTGTCAGGCATGATTGAGAACACATCTACAAATCTAGATGCTATGTTATAGGATGTAAACAATATAATACATAGTTAGGTATCATCACAGTCAATAAAATAAATGGTAAATAAATGAATAAAACAAAAAATATAATGAATAACCACCACAAACATAATATACACTGAACATCTGTATGGAAGTTCAATCCTATCTTTAAAATGTATATAAGTAGTACGTTTTCCAGGGCTGGGGCTTGAATTCACGCCTAGGGAACAAGCCTGTCTTTCTGTTCTTCAAGCATGGTGAGCTTCCCCTTCCCCAACAGTGCAACAGACTTACCTAGACCCCGTGTTCAAATTCCAGGCCTTGCAGACAAAAATATGCCACACATTCTAAGCCAGGGAGCTTCATTAGCATTTTTAATATGTTTTAAAGTTCATTTCACCTTTATTTGAAACATTTTGATTTTATAACATGAATTTTTCAGAAAAGGTTTTTAAACCTTTACATTTCAGCATAGCACATTGGTGTTTCTATTTTGACCATCTTCCATGAAGAGTGAGAATGAAAATAAGGATATCATTTCTCCCTGGATGGTCAGGACAGTTGAATTTATTTCTATTTAGTGTTATTTTTAAAATTATAAACTCTCTGCATTTGTGTCATGTTTGTTTTCCTCAGTGCCTAACACGAAATACACTAGGGGATTCCTGATAGCACAAAAGGTTGGGTTTTGAATAAAAATTCATTTCTGTGAGGACAATAGGTAATTGTAAGCATTTTGGGAATAAACTGGATTGTAAAATGAAAAACAAAAACATTGGGACTGGGATGTAGCTCAGTAGTGGAGTATTTGCCTAAAGAGCATAAGACTGGCAGAAAAGTTTCCTAAAGATTAGAATGTTAGAATTTTATGATCTTTATGAACAAACATTTTGTTGTTTGGTCGTGGGCCTGAACTCAGGGGTTATCCCTGTACTCTTCAGCTCAATGCGAGCAATCTATTGCTTGAGTGATAGTGCTACTTCCGGTTTTCTAGTGGTTTATTGGAGATAAGTGTCTCAAGAACTTTCCTGTCCAGGCTGGCTTTGAACTGCCATCCTCAGATCGCAGCCTCCTGAGAAGTTAAGATTATAGGCATGAGCCACCTGTGCCAGGCAAGTGAACAAACTTCTTAAAGATGGATTCTGAGAAAAGAAACTTGGAATACAATTTTAGTATAAATAACTTATGATGCCATGGTTAAGGCACTAATTCAGAATTATTTATTCATTTGCTGGTTTCTTAGTTTATTTAAAGGTATATTATTTATATGCATTATTAATATGTATACATATATATTATTAAAATCATAGATTTGAAGTGTACCTGAGAGCAAAAGTGCTCATGTAAAGTTATACAACTGCACAAGCTTCATTATTTTTTTTTCCAGGTTGGTTGGTACCATAAATTAGGTGGGATTTTTGTACTGCTATTTTATTATCTGTTTTTGGAAGATTTCTCTCCCTCTTATCCCTCTGCCCCACCGTCCATGCACTTGAACTCAGCTTGCTCTTTCTTGGCTTGGTTGTTCATAGCTCATTTTCTTCCACTTCAACCCATACCTGTAGCCGGGCTTTTTTCCAGTTAATTGGAGATGATTTCTCTCAGGCGTTTTTGCCTTCATTGGCTTTGAAATTTCATCTTCCAGTTCTCAGCCTCCTGAGTAGCTAGGATTACAGATGTGAGCCATTGGTGTGCCTAGGGATAAATTAGATTGTGGTTGGTGTATTTTTTCTGTTTTTCTAAGCAGGGGATCATCTACTATAGAATATCTGTGAATGTCCTGGGTCTGAAGTAAGTTATAATATACATATGCAAATCTGTATAGTCCTCATAAGATGTAATGAATTTAATACATGTTATAAATGTAGTAATAGTCAATAAATATAATGAATGAATAATACAAAAATAAATACCCTTAAAGCAATATGCAGTAAACATAAGTATGTAGATATTCATCATTTTTTTCAAATGTGGATGAATATTACTTAACAGGGCTGGGGATTGAATTCAGGCCTAGGGAAAAGGCCTGAATTGCTTGTATTCAAAGAGGTGAGTTTCTCCATCCTCCACAGTGCATTGGAGTTTCCCAGACTCAAAGTTCAAATCCCAGGCCTGGAAGGCAAAAAATGAGCATGAATTCCAAGCCAGGGCACTCCATTATTATTTTTAATATTTTTAAAATTTTAAAATTTATTTTATTTTATTTTTATATATTTTATTTCAATTTTATTTATTTATTTGTCTGTTTCTTTCTTTCTTTATTTATTTTGTCAAGCACGGGACTTGAACTCAGGTTTTAGCAACTCTGCCTCAGCCTCCATCATCCTAAGCTGGGATGGTGCAGCTTCTGGGCCCACAGCCATTCTTGGGATCCTAGGACACAGGAGCTGACAGTAAAACAAATTGAAAACGGCAACAAAAAATTGCCGCGAACTGAAGTCTGTCGACGGTTTCTTGGTTTTCCTTCCTTGCATGGTGACCATCCCGGATCCAAATGACACGGCTGCAACCTGTATGTCAGCGGACATTGCTGAAGGCTGGCGGGCTGGCAGCGAAGCCATAGGCCAATCTAGACACCTAGGTCCTGAGATTGAATCCTGGTCATGCCACTTACAAAGGCCTGGAGAGCCCAGGAAACTATTGCCTGTCCATAGGAACACCAGAGGAATGTGATCAATATCATAGTTGGATGAGTAGTTTGTCAATCAGTCTAACATAAAATTAAACCCAGTATTCAAAAGATTTGGATTATCATTCATAGTTTATTATGCATCAAAAGAATGCGTGTGTGTGTGTGTGTGTGTGTGTGTGTGTGTGTGTGTGCGTGTGTGTGTGTTTTGTCAGTAGTGGGGCCTGAATTCTGTGCCTGGGCACTCTCTCTCAGCTTTTCATCTCAGAGCTAATGCTGTAACATTTGAGACACAGCACCATTCCCGGTTTTTTCTGATCATGTTGTGCTGGGGAATCGAACCCGGGGCTCATGCATGCAAGACAAGCACTATCCCAGTGAGCCAACTTCCCAGCCCCTAAAAGAATACTATTGATTAAATAGTTCTCACTACATACTTGTGAATCACTAGGAAGGTAGTATATGTCATTGAATACAAGAAAGACATCTCTTGCAGTATCTACATTTCTAAATACATATTTATTTGTATACTACCGTCTGCATAGAAAGGTTTTGCTATTTTGGCCAAACCTGTGTCTCCATCCCAGGTTCTGGGATCTACCTGGCATCTGAATGTGCTAGAGGCTGTCGTGCTGACACTCACCCATTCATGAATTGGGCCTCTTCTAGGCCCTCAGTTCAGGCCCCAGCATTGCCAAAAATATCTTCTTGGAGTAAGATTCCAAGTGGGATACCTGTTTTCCTTTTCTGTGCAAGTGCTGGGTGTCAGGTATGATGTATATAATATGTCTGGAAAACTGCATGCTATGGAATAGATTTGAATGAATGTAATAAATGTTATAGGAGTACTCACAGTCAGTCCATAAATAAATGGTAAATAAACAAATAAATAATAAAATATCATGAATCATTCCAACAAACACGATATAAACTGAATATATGGATGTAAGTATAAATCATATAATAAACATATCTATATATGTTATGTTCTCCAGGGCTGGGGCTTGAATTCAGACCTAGTTAACAGGTTTGAATTGCTTGTCTTCAAGGAAGGAGGGCTTCCCTTTCCTCAACTCCCCCCCCCTGCAATGCCTCAAAGTTACCCAGACCCCAAGGTGACATCACTGGCCTGGCAGACAACAAAATGTCATGAAAGCCAAGAGAGGGAGCTTCAGTAGTATTGTTAATTAATTAATTTATTGCTAAGCACGGGGCTTGAACTCAGGTGGTGGCAACTCTGCCTCAGTTTCCATCACCCTAGGCTGGGATGGTGCAGGGTCTGGACCCACAGCCATCCTGGGTTCTAGGCCTTGGGGGCTGACAGGAAAACAAAATGAAAACACAACCCAAAAAAGCCGGAAACCACAGAAGGTCAGCAGTTTCTGTTTTTGTTCCTTGCACGGTGACCATCCTGGGTCTGAATGACATGGCTGCAACCTGTAGGTCACCTGGCATTGCTAAAGTCTGGCGGGCTGTCAGTGAAGCCATAGGCCAACCTAGACACTAGGCCCTGAGTTCTAATCCCGATCATATCACTTAAAAGGGGCTGGAGGCCTAAGAAACTATTTCTTGTCCATAGGAACACCAGAGAAATGTGATTAATGCCATGGTTGGATGAGTCTAGCATAAAATTACTCCCAATAATCCAGGACACAGATTGATTTTAATTCATAGTTTATTATGTATTAAAAGAATGCTATTTGGGGCTGGGAAGGTGGCTCAGTGGTAGAGTGCTAGCCTTGAGCTGAAGAGCTGAGGGAAAGTGCCCAGGCCCAGAGTTTAGGCTCCACGTCCAGACCCAAAGGAAAAAAAAGAATGCTATTGATTAAATGGAATCCTCATTGAATACATGAGAATTAGTAGGAACGTGGTATATGTCATTTAATACTAAATAGACAGCTTTGGCAGTACCTAAATACCTAAATTTATATTGATTTATATACCACCATCATCATAGAAAGTTACTGCTATTTTGTCCAAACCTGGGGCTTGATCCTAGGTTCTGGGATCCACTTGTCAGCTGAATGGGCTAGAGGCTGCGGTACTGACACTCACCCATTCATGAATTGGGCCTCTGAGGCCTTCAGATCAGGTCCCATCATTGGCAAAAATTTCTTCCTAGTGTAAGATTTCAAGTGTGACAAGTTCATAATATGTCTGCAAATTTACATGCTATGTAATAGATGAGAATAAATGTAATAAATGTTTTAGGTGCACTTACAGTTCATAAAATAAATGCTAAATAAACAAATCAATAATAAAACATAATGAATAACTCCAACAAACACAATATAGAGTGAATATATAGATGTAAGTATAAATTGTATATTTAACCTGTCTATAAATTTTATGAGGGGTTGAATTCAGGCCTAGCGCAGAGTTTAGTTCATGCACGATTCCCATAGGAAATGATAGGCAAGACGTATGGCACAACGATTATTTTTAATTAAGAATTCATGAAGTCTGACAATAAGAATCACATTCAGGAACTGGAGACAATGGGAAAGATCCAAGAATCAGTACTCACATGTTAGATAGGATTCCGACACAGCCCGCCACATCTCCTACTACACAAATAGGTATTTATTAGCATACCAGCTTCAGCTTGTGAATGGATGAATATTGTGCCGCCGGTGATTGATCTCAGATCCTGGGTACAACCTATCTCTTTCATTGCTCACAGGCCAGTATCCTCACCTGGACCCTTTTGCCAATTGGGCCTCCTAAGGTCTGAGTTCAAAACCCAATACTGACAAAAGATGAAATCTGATGTGAGAAGCCCATTGATCCACCTGTTTTCCTGTCCTGTGAAAATCGTAGGTCTCAGGGAGGATGGAGAATTTTATATAGGCAACTCTATAGCCATAGGAAAAGGTTGTCATCTGTGTCGGCAAAGTTATGTCTTTAATCATACTCAATAAAACACAAAATGCATCCATTACTAAGACACACAATAAAAAGAGTAACCACACATGTATGTAAATAGACATCCTATGTGTAAAATAGGTGTGTATATTATTTTTGCCAGTGCTGGGGCTTCAAATCAGACCCTGCAACCTGGCACGATAATGTAGTCTTCAAGGATGGTGAGCTTTCCTTTCCCCCACAGTGCTATAGATTTACCCAGACTTGAGTTAGAATCCCAGCTGTGGCAGAAAAATGGAGTGAGTTCTGATTCAGGGTGCTTTATAATAATAATAATAATAATAATAATAATAATAATAATAATAATGATAATAATAATAATAATAATTATTATTATTATTATTATTATTATTATCATTATTATTATTACCAAGGAAAGGATTTCAACTAAGCTTGTGGAAATTCTGCTTCAGCTTCAATCATCTTAGGTTGGTGGGCTACCATTTGCCCATAGCCGATCCTGGGATCCTACGCCTTGAATACTTGCAGGAAAACACACACACACACACACACACACACACACACACACACACACACACACACACACACACACACACACACACACACACACAGAAAAAAAGCCACGGGATGGATTTTTTACATTTTGTTCCTTTCCACCGTGATCATCCTGGGTCTTAATGACATGCCTACAAAGGGTTCTTCACCTTGCATTGGTGAAAGCTAGCGGGATATCGGGAAAGCCATAGGACCATGCAGCAATGTAGGCCCTGAGTTTGAGTCCTGGTCCTGACACCTACCAATGGGGGAAATCCCAAGAGACTCATTCCTGTGCATTGAAATACCGATGGAATGTGAGCAAACTCATGATTGAATGAGAAGTTTCTGCGTGAATCAGTCTAGCCTAAAATTAGATGCAATGATCCTAGCACCCTGATTGATCTTAATGAATAGTTTATTAAGCATGAAAAGAATCCTATTCCTTCAATGGTGGCACAGTAACTACCTAAGAGTTGGTAGGAATGTAGTTGATAGGTAGATGTCTCTGGCACTCTATACAAATATATATATTTATTGGTATACTACCACCTGCCTATCCATGTATGGCAATTTTGTCCACCCCTGTGGCTCAATCTCAGGGTCTGCGAACTGCCTTGCAGCTTCCTGGGCTAGAAGTTGCTGTGCTGACACACCCATTCATGAATTGGGTCTGCTAGGCCCTGAGTCCAGGTCCCAGCACTGCCAACAATTGGATCGTGGAGTAAGAAGCCTAGTTTGACACCTGTTTTCCTTTTCTCTGAGAGTCCTGTGTGTAAGAACTACCTTCAACTTATGAAGGGATGATTGCTGTGTGCTGTTTCCCCCCACCCCCTACCTAAGGGCTCAATCTCAAGTCCAGGGAAAGGCCTTCCTCAATAGTGGCAAACAGGCTGGTGTGCTCACATGGACCCATTTGTCACTTGGGTCTGCTAGGCCCCGAGTTCAGATCCCAGCAGTGCCAAAATTTACCCTGATGGCAGAAGCCTATCGTTGCACTTGTTTTCCTTTCCTGTGCAAGTCCTGAGTCTCATCTAGGATGGAGAATGCATGGGTCACCCTGTGGCCATGGGAATAGGTTGTTATCCATGTCAGCTCAGTTATACTTGTCATCATATACTCAAGAAAATACACAATACATCCATGAATAGCATACAAAGTAGAATATTTACACTAAATGTACAATGCAGTCCACACACAGATGTGAATATATATCCCATGTTTAAGTGATCCATTCAGGACCATTGTGGCCTCCCTGCGGCTCGATCTCTGTTCCTGGGAAAGGCCCAGCTCCTCAGTGGCTCACAGGCTGGTGTGTTCACCATGACCCATTCACCAATTGGGCTTCCTAGGCCTTTTGTTCAAATCCAAGCACTGCCAAAAGATTCACCTTGATGTGAGAAGCCAGTCATTGCACCTATTTTCCTGTGTTGTGCAAGTACTGGGTCTCAGGTAGGATAGAGAATGCATAGGCAACTCTATACTCATGGGGATAGGTTGTCATCTAGGTCAAAACATTTATATCTGTCAACCAATACTTAAGGAAATACACAATACATCAATGAATAAGACACAAAATAAAAAGAATGACTATACCAAATGAAAGATACTGCCCATCCATGTATGGAAATATAGATCCTCTCTTTAAATAATGAATTTATGACTATTTTGGCCCCCACCAGTGCTTCATGTCAGGTTTTGGGAATGGCCTAGCTCCTTAGTACCTCACAGGCTGGTGTGTTCACCATGACCCATTCTGACCCATTCACTAATTGGGCCTGCTAGACCTTGAGTTCAAATCCCAGCACTGCCAAAAGATTCACCTTGATGTGAGAAGCCAATTGATCCTCTTGTTTTCCTGTCCCATAAAATTCATGGGTCTCAACGAGGATGAAGAATTCTATATAGACAACTCTATAGCCATGGGAATATGCTGTCATCCATGTTAACACAGCTATATCTATCACCCATAAAAGTCATGGGTCTCAACGAGGATGGAGAATTCTATATAGACAACTCTATAGCCATGGGAATAAGTTGTCATCCATGTTAACACAGCTATATCTATCACCATACTCAATAAAATACACAATACATCCATGAATAAGAAACAAAATAAGAAGAATAACTACACTGAATGCAAGATGCATATCACACCTGTAGGTAAAGAGAGATCCTAAGTTTAAAAAAGGTGGGCTTGTTATTTTGTCCAGTGCTGGTGCTTCAAATCATGCCTTGCTGACATTCTAGTCTTCAATAATGGTGAGCTTCCCCTTCTCCCAAAGTGCATCAGAGCTACTCAGACTCCAGTTCAAATCCCAGCACTGACAAAAGATTCATTCTGTTGTCAGAAGCCAATCGTTGTACATGTTTTCCTCTCCTGTGAAAGTCCCAGGCCTCAACTAGGATGTAGAATGCATAGACAACTCTATAACCATTGGAACAGGTTGTCATCCATGTCAGCAGTTATACCTGTCACCATACTCAGTAAAATACACAATAACTCCATGAATTAGACACAAAATAAGGAGAATACATGCACCAAATGCAAGATGTTGTCCACACATGTATGTAAATATAGATCCTATGTTTAAATTATGAATTTATTACTATTTGGCCCTCCCTGGTACTCGATGTCAGGTTCTGGGAATGGCCTATCTCCTTCATTGCTCACAGACTGGTGACCTTTGACCCTTTATCCAATTGGCCTGTAGGCTCTGAGTTCAAATCCCAACACTGACAAAAGATGAATCCTGATGTGAGAAGCCCATCGATTCACCTGTTTTCCTGTTCTGTGAAAATCCTGTGTCTCAGCTAGGGTGGAGAATGCATAGGAAACCCTATAGCCATGGCAATAGGTTGTCATCCATGTAAGCACTGTTATATCTGTCACCTTACTCAGTAAGTTACACAAAACCTCCATAAGACAGACAATAAGGAGAAGTACACCAAACGCAAGATGCTGTCCACACATATATGTAAATATAGATCCTATGTTTAAATAATGAATTTATGACTATTTTGTCCCACCCTCGGGATCAATGACAGATCCTGGGAATGGCCTAACTCTTTTGTTGAAAACAGGTTGGTGTGTTCACCTTGAACTATTTGCCAATTGGTCCTGTTGGACCTGAGTTCAGATCCTAGCACTATCAACAATTGGATCATTCAGTAAGAAGCCAAGTGTGAAACTTTTTTTCCTTTTCTCTGAGAGTCCGGGGTGTCAGTCTTGATGAAGAACACATCTACAAATTTAGATCCCATGTTATAGGATGTCATCAATGTAATAAAGGCAATGGGTGTCATCACTGTAAAATCAATGGTAAAAAATTAATAAAACAAAAAGTACAAGAAACAACACATCAAACGTGTATGGACTGAGCATCCATAGGTACGTACAAATCTTGGCTTTACAATGTATATAAATAGTATGTTTTCCAAAGCTGGAGCTTGAATTTTGCTTAGAGTACAGGCCTGATTTTCTTATCTTCAAGTACAGTGAGCTTCCCCTTCTTCCACAGTGCTGCAGATTTACCCAGACCCTGAGATCAAATCCAAAGCCTGGCAGAATAAATGGGGTTAATTGCAAGCCAGGGAGCTAATTTCTTTTAATTTTTTTGCTCAGCAGGGGGCTTGAACTCAGATTGTGGCAACTCTGCTTCAGCTTCGATCATGCTATGCTGGGGCAGCCACTGGACCCACAGCAGATCCTTGGATCCTAGACCCCCAGGCCTTGTGTGGCAAAAATATACAGAAAAATGCAGTGAGATGGCCTTTTTATATTTTCTTCCTTTGCATGGTGAACCTGTTGGGTCTGAATGACACTGTTGCAAGTGGTACTTCACCTTGCATTGCTGAAGGTTGGCAGACTATTGGGGAAGTCATAGGCTCACGTGGCAATGGAGGCCCTGATTTCGAATCCCCATCCTGACAACAATCAATGACAGGAGATACTAAGAGACTCATTCCCATCCATGGGAATAACAAGGTAATCCTATCAATGTCACAGTTGAATTAGTTGATCGTGAATGAAGCTCCTATAAAATCAGACCCATCATTTCAGGAGACTGATTTTATTTAATATGTATGAAGCATTAAAAGAATACTATTACTTACAGGAATGCGATAATTTCAGATATTGATTGATTTAATTAATATTTTGTTAAGAATGAAAACGACAATAATTACATGGAGGCATAATAAATACCCAAGAATTAGTAGGAATGTAATCTATATAACTAAATAATGTATAGACATCTATGGCACTCTATAAAGATATTTATTTATTAGAGTACTACCATCTGCATGTCAGTCTGTTCTTATTTTGTCAACCACTGTGGCTCGATCTCAGGTACTGGGAACTACCTGTCAGCTCAATTTGCCACAAGATGGCATGCTGACACTCACCAATTCATGAATTGGGCCTTGCAGGCTGTGATTCAGATGCCAGGATTCCCAAAAAATGAATCGTGTAGTAAGAAGCTGATGGTGACACATGTTTTCCTTTTCTGTGAAAGTCCTGGGTGTCAGGAAGGACGTGCAATACATGTGCAAACCTATATCCTATGTAATAAATGTAATCAGTGTTCTATGTGTCATAATAGTCAATAAAATGAGTAGTCAATACATGAATAAAACAAAAAATAAAATGAATAGCTACACTGAATGCAACATATGTATATAAAT
Organism: Dipodomys merriami; assembly: GCF_024711535.1. Classification (NCBI taxonomy): domain Eukaryota; kingdom Metazoa; phylum Chordata; class Mammalia; order Rodentia; family Heteromyidae; genus Dipodomys; species Dipodomys merriami. The sequence goes on from NW_027206304.1 coordinate 181,377, forward strand.
ATAAATCATATATTTAAAATGCACACAAATATGATGTTTTCTAGTGGTGGGCAATTATTTCAGGCCTAAGGAACAGACCTGAATTTCTTGAATTCAAGGAGGCAAGCTTCCCCTTCCCACACAGTGCAACAAGAGTGTTACCCACACCATGAGTTCAAATCCCAGTCCTGGCAGAAAAAATGGCATCTCCATTCTATGTGATGCTCAATTCTTAGGTATTTAATTTGGGCTCCATTTAATGAATGTGATTGTTTAAATGCTTCATAAAGTATTAATTAAAATCGACCAGTGTCCTATAATATAACTGTGTATAATTTTAACCTTGAATCATTCAAGAACTGCCCATTTAATCATAACATACATCACATTCCATTGGTAATCATATGAATAGTAATGAGTTTCTAAGGATCTCCTGCCATTTGGAGGTGGCAGGACCAGGATTCCAACTGTGGGCTTCAGCTCCTACCACTTAAACCTGAGGATAGGGAACTCACAGGTCTGTTCAAATACATCAGTAAGACTAATGATTAGGCAGGCACCAGTGTCTCCCAGCAGTCCTCCTTGATACTTACAAGGCTGTGATAGGAGGATCATGGTCAAAGTCACCCTAGGCAGGAAAGTCCTTGAGACTCCTGTCCAACTTGTGCCAACAAAACTAGAAGTAAAGCCATGTGGCTCCTTTGGTAGAGGGCTAACCTTGATCAAAAGCATCTCACAGACTGTGCCCAGATCCTGAGTTTAAGGTCTGGGACTGGGAACAAACAGACATACACAACAATCTGTGCAGCCATCCAGATAAAGCAGGTCATCTTCTTGTCCCCAACTGTATTGGACAGAGTTCCCTGGGAAAGGGGTTGCCATCATCTTGACTCTGACCATTCTGCCTGCATCACAGGATTCTGGCCAAACCTCCATTCTTTCATGGTTCTTTCTGACCAATGGGATACAAGAATGGTGGCCATGCCCACATTCCATGCTGCCCAGTAGCACTGGGATTCCCTCTGTAGGTTGAAACCACTACCAGCAGTTGAGGAAGGTAGAGGTGGCTGAGTGATGAGCAAGAGACTCGAGGCCTAGGAGGAGAGGCCTTGCTCAGGCCCACCATGTGCCTGCCTGTGCTCCGGCCCCCTTCTCCCCTTCCCCGTGGCACAGCATTTCAAACCTGGTGCTGCTGGCACAAACCCATGTTGCCTCTTGAATTCCTCAGGCAATGGTGCAATTGTGCGCCACCAGCCAGCTTGTGGGCCTGACCTGGTCCTGGCCTCCTTGTCCTCTGCTCTGGGCCTGATGTCCGCCATACCACTGCCATTGCTGTTCACCCCACCTGGAGCAGCTGCCAACAGCTTTTGCCTCCAGCACATGTGAGTGGAGGCCACACAGGCCCGCTCCCTGTGACCCCATATCACCCCCCCTCCCGACCAGGACTGGCGCCTCCTCTGTGCCCCACAGTCTGGCCCACGCCCTGCCATAAATGTGCCTCAGGGGTTGGGGTGGGTGTTGACTCAGGATCCCATCTCCATCCCCAGCGTCTAATGTCCCAGGAAATGGGGAGATGCAGGGTTGTGTGAGGAATGGACGCCACAGAGTCCCTGGCCTGGAGCAGTGGCTCACACAGTCGCATATCTGCACCCTTCCTTTCCCTGGTGGGAACCTGGTGGCTTTAGTCAGAGGTGGGGAGCAGCATGTCCACACCTGCCTTCTGCGGTCTTTTCGCTTTTTCTGGGGATGGGAGGCATTGGATGCAGAAGATAGATCCCCCTTGCTGTGTGAACCCATGTTTCTGTGCTCAGTCATCCTTTCACCTGAAGACAGTGAGACAGAGACAGAGAGACAGAGAGAGAGATCATCTTTCTCCTTGTGCAGCCTGACTGTGCTCAGGTGAGTCATCAGTTGGCAAATTGCAGGTGCCACATGGATGAGTCTTCTGTCACCGGTCTGGATGTGTGTGAGTGTGTGTGTGTGTGTGTGTGTGTGTGTGTGTGTGTGTGTGTGTGTTTGTGTGTGTGTGTGTGTGTGTGTGTGTGTGTGTGTGTGTGTGTGTGTAGAAATGGGTTGTAACAAGGAGGCTGAATGCTTTTGTAACTTCTACCTGCTATTTTGGGGGCATGTACGGTCTTCTTAGTTGAGGTCTGGGAGCCTGGAAGGGTGAGACGCTTGAAGGGGACACAGCACTGTTAAATTAGAAGAATAAGGGATCTGTGTGCAATGGAGCTGTGTACTCGCTTGGGCCTGGTTGGTGGCAGTGGGAGCTTGGGAGGACCTGGGAGTGCAGCCTGCAGGGGATGGCTCCCAGGAGGACAGAGAGCATGGCCACACTTCGTAAAGATATGAGTCCTGCTAGTATGGAGTGCAACAGCATAGGTCAGACTATGGGTCTTCTCATCATGACCTCTGATGGGCGAGGCCAACCCTATATTAAATCTTGAGCAGTTATCTTCAGATCTCAACCTCCTGAGTACCTAGGATCAAAGGCATGAGCCTCTGGCACTGGGACTCTGGTTCTTTTTGGTATATTAGGGTTGGACCACCAGGCCTTAGGCTTGCCAGTCAGGTCTTCTACCAGCTTTTCTGTCTTGGGCATTTCTGAGATGGAGAATTAATATATGCTCAGACTGGGGTGGATCACAATCCTTCTATCTGTGACAGGCATGAGCCACCGGGCCCTGTCCTCTGTAGTTGGGATGGTAGACATGTAGAGCCATGCTCAGTCAGTGGTTTAGATGGATTCTCCCAAACTCAGTCCACGGCAGCCCATTTTTGACCACAGGTGAAGCTCTGGGTTTCATCTCAACCATTGGACTTCAATCTCCTCATGGGACAGTTGTGAGGAAACAAGGGATTAATACAGAGGGATCTCTGGAGCAGGGCCAGGCACAGAGGGAGGGGTTGTCAGATACAGTTTTTGGCAGTTCTGTGAGAATATGACAGGAAGATACCCAGAAAGATCTCAGATGGTGGGTGTTATTAATGTTGTGACTGGTATGGGATTATGAAACAAAACATGACTCTCTTTCTTTAATACTCAATCCCCATGAGGAACGGGATCCTTCACTTTGTTCAGTTTTGAAGCTGGGGAAACTGAGGCACAGAGAAGCTGATTGACCTACTCATGACTCCCAGCTGACAGGATCTGGGACTGACATCTCTGCCATGCTCCCTAGGACAATGGGTTTTATTCAGTCTACTTCTTGTGGTGGGAAGTCCACTTCTCTTCAGTCGTGGGGTTTGAACTCTGGGCCTGGGCCCGCTCCCTGAGCTCCTCAGCTCAAATCTAGCACTCTCCCACTTGAGTCACACACCACTTCCAGTTTCCTTGTGGTTTTTAGGAAATAAGAGTCTTACATGTGTTCCTGCCTGGGCTGACTATTAACCACAATCCTCATATCTCAGCCTCCATTGTACTTAAGATTATAGGCCTGAGCCGCAGTAACCTGGCTTAAGTGCAATTCTGACCTTCTTTCTTTTTCTCTCTCTCTCTCAGGAACTGATTGAATGGGTGCTGGAGGAGGTGGCCCAGCATCCCCAACGTGGTTGGTACCAAGGTGGCCCTCTCATTCTGGAGGTGGGCTGTAGGTCAGGAGCTGTCTCGCTCAGGCTGTTGTACCAGCTCCATGAGGTAAGTCCCTCTGTGCCCTGGCTAGACCGTGACAGTTATTCATTGTCCATCTAGCCTTACTGGATTCAGTACTGTGATCAATGCCCTTTTCTAGCAAAAATTTCTGGCTGAAATTATGATACATAGTTACAGAATGAAAATGTAATGCCAACTTAAGAGTCATTTAGGGTTCTGGGAATGTGACTTCATGGTAAAATGATTGTCTAGCATGCATGAAACCCTGGGTTCAATTCCTCAGTAACACATAAACTGAAAAAGAAATACTGGAAGTGGTCCTGTGCCTCAAGTGGTAGAGGGTTAGAATTGAGAGAAAAAAAAAAAGCTCAGGAATAATTCCCAAGCGCTGAGTTTCAGCCCCAGGACTGCCAAAACAACAACAGCAACAACAACAATGAACATTTAGTTAGTAAATGCAACATAAAGAACCCAAACATGGAAAATATAGTTGTTCCTCCCATACTGATACTTGACAATAGTCCCTAATTCATGTACTTTACCTACGTTAGGATACTGTGTTGAAAAAAAAAAAAAGTTTTGTTCATTAGGTCACGGCAATTAATGCCAGGAATGTGCTTAGATGTCAGGTGAAGATTAATTCTGGAAATTCAAAGATTCCAGGCTTTTGAGTGGGGTCACTGCTAATCACAATGAGAAGGGTAGTCTAAGTGAGATTTGGAAATCATTTTGGCCAGTCATAGCACCAAAAAGGCAGAGGCTAATTAACAGTTGTGACAGAAGAGAAGGAATAACTTCAGATGGAAGGAAAGAAATGATAGTAACTAAGGTATAACAGAAACAGTTCTAGGGAACCATTTTTTGTTATTGAAGAACTAGTTATCAACTAGGCTTATTCCTCATTGCCTTTAGCATTCTAAATCTCTTAGGCTAGATAAATGTATCTCCTTCTATGCTGTTCTTTCATACCTGATCTTCTTTGCTTTCTAAAAGTCTGTCTTTCTATATTTGTCTATAAACATTTACTGATACTAAATACACCTATACAGATGTCACAGGCTGCTAATGTAAGGGTCTCATAGCTCATTAGTCATTAATGAAACTAAATGGAAAAGGAGGACATATTTATTGCTACCTCAATTTTTCTGAAAAGCTGCAATGTCATCATTTGGTTAAAATTTCCATTCTTTGTCTACACAGTGAAATTCAGTGCACATAAATGCAAATATGAGCCGGGTGCTGGTGGCTCATGCCTGTAATCCTAGCTACTCAGGAGGTTGAAACCAGAGGATTGTGGTTCAAATCCCGCCTGGTCAGGAAAGTCCATGAAACACTTATCTTCAATTAGCCACCAGAAACCCAGAAGTGGTGCTATAGCTAAAGTGGTAGAGCATTCTAGATGAGCTGAAGAGCTGAGAGACAGTGCCCAGGATCAGTGTTCCATACCCACAATCAACAAAAAAGTGCAAATATGGCTTTAAGTTTCCCCCAAAGGAATGATGAAGTCAATAGTAATCTTCCCAAAGGAGTCAGTGCACGTACTTTTGCTGAGTTATTTAAGTTATGGCTTCTTTGCTGAACATGTTCTCTTCTTTAAAAATTGTCAAATATTAGCTTTATAGTAAACTTCATCTAATATTTCTTGGTTCAAAAGAGAAGTCCATCCAGTTGATGTCACTTAGCTTTCTTACTGTCTTAATTCAATGCCAACCAGGCATGAGAGTCTGTCAAACTCTTATCTGTAATTAAACACCAAAAACCTAGAAGTGAAGTTTTGGCTCAAGCAGTAGTGCACTAGCTTTGTGGGCAGGTGGGAAAGAAAGACAATTGTTCAAGGACAGGGTCCAGCCTCTGAGTTCTAGCCCCAGAACCAGCACAAAGTAAACAAACAAGCAAACAACACAAACCCTAGGTATTTCTTTGGGACTCTCCTTAAAGTAGTAGTGGTCTGAGAAGAGGCTGGTTTTGGTGATCATACTCATGGGATCCTGCTTTTTTGAAATCTTTATTGCTATAGAAAACTCAGGACCAGACTAAAGGAATTGATAACTGACTCCTGCAACAAGAGAATCATCTCAGGAGTTAAACATCCATCCCTAAAACACTTCAAAACCTCCATATCTTTGTTTCTTTGCAGTAAAACACTTTTAAAACAAAGTTATTTCTTTTTGTTCTATGCTGGCCTTCAAATGGCATATTGTTTCCTTCTGTAATATTCTCAACTACAAGTTTACAGACAAGTTTTATATGAATAAAGAACACACTCAGAAATGTCGTGGAGAAAGTTTTCTTCAAGCCTTAAATTCTTTCCTCGTACAGAAAAAAGGAAAGTAAAAGTTAACTTGAACTTTGTCATTCCTCTATGTTCAATTCCTCTCCTGAGATCAATTTCCACATATAGTAACAGTTACTTCCATTTACTTCTAGTAACAATCTATGGTGCTGCTCCAGATAAAATGAATGTTTTCTGGCTTCATTGAAATAGAGCAAGGACACATTTGGGCATGAGGTAACACGTGTTTCAGAGATAACTTAGTAAAGAGAAAATATGTAATTTAAATTGCTTATGAATACTTTATTCATGAGTACATTTTGTTCAAACTTCTTTAGTGCTCTGTAAATTAAGGTGAATTTTAAATGAGAAGAAGGTTCTCAGATCATTTTTTGTGAGTGTATGTGCTGTGCCTTAATTTCCCAATTGTACATGTGTTAACAGTAAAAGAAACAATAGCAATAATAGGAGAGAGAAGTTCTGTGTTTATATAAAAGGGTTCAGTAAAATATAGAAGACTCTACAAATAAGACAACATTGAAACAATAAAGCCAAGTCCAGTATGTAGATTTATGGAAGTGATATAGAAAAAGCATTACTCCTATATGGAACATGAAGCCACTTCCATTCTAAATCACGCTTGCTAATCACCTAATTTTGTAAAATGGAGAATGGAAGAATGATTCTGTTTCCAATGCAAGTCATATATGAGATAATGGACTTAACTGGAAAAAAAAAGAGTCTACCTTGAGAGAATAGGAATTATACTAGCAATGAATCTGGTGGCTAAGATCACATTTCTTTTTTTATCCTTTTCTTATATTCTTTTTGTAGTTGTTAGTCATGGTACTTGAAATCTGGGACTGGGAGCTGTCCTTCTGCAATGCAGCTCAAGGCTAGTGCTCTTCCACTTGAGCCACAGTGCCATTCCCAGTTTTCTGGTAGTTATTGGAGAAAAGAGTCTCCAGGACTTTCCTACCAGGGCTGGCTTTAAATCCCAATCCTCAGTTCTCACCACACCCAGCTTAGGATCACATTTCTAACACTGTACACTCAAGATATGTAATGTATATGTCCATCTATCTTTATATTAATTCTTGCGTTAAAAAGCTGGGCTACAGGATAGACTTTACACTCACAAAATTGTTTGTAGTTTAAAAGTTGATACTCCTGGAAAAATAAAACCTAAGAATGTAAAGGAGTCTGAGAAGTTCAATTTGCATCCAACCTGGGCAGCACAGGCTTTGAGACACTACCTATAATTAAACAGCCAAAAGCTGGAATACCAGTCATGAGCAAGATTGCTGAATAAGAGCTTGAGGTTTTTGCATACATACGTACAAACATACACATACACACAGAGGGACTTACATGTGCACACAAAAATACACAAATAAAACAATTCTCAGAATATGTAGAAAAGTTAGAAAACAATAAAAAATATGTCCTGAGTAAGACTAGAATCAAGTGATAATTTTTAATATTAGAAAGCCCTCAAGTGAAATTTCCCCCCAAAAGTTGAGAATCTTACATAGGTAGGAATCAGAGATAGTAAGAGTGTCAAGCAACATTATTAATGGGATAGGATTCGTAGAGGAATGAATCAGGGATCCCTGTAGGTGCATATGAAAATGTTCATATCTTGTGCCAAATGTTAGAACATCTTTGAAAATAGTACATAAAGAGTCTGAACAGTCAGTCTAGTGGATAAGATCATAGGAGAAGTTCAGAATTGCTAGTCTGTTTCTAGAGTAAATAAACAAACTATGGCAGGACAATGTGATACAAGCCTGGTATTCTAGCACTTCGATAGGAGATTAGAGAATGGAATTATATTGGGATATCTTCCCTGGACCAGGTAGAATAATTTTGTCTCAATAAAACAAACAAAACAACAAGAAAGGAATACACAGTTGGAATTTGGGTCTAATTTTCTCATTATGTTTTGAGAAGTCAAGTTTCCTATTGAAATGCAACTCATATATAATCCTCACTTGTGTTTGAAATGCTTTCTTCATTACAGAACATTCTAGATGCAAAATGGCTCATTATTCCCATTCAAAAATTTGCAAAAGTGAGTAAGCACCATTCTTTTGGATTCCAAAGAAATGTTGAAGAATTTCAAAAGCTTAAGCCTGGAGAAATAGCAAAGTTCATCTAATGTAGGACTTTGTAGACCTTGCTAAGTTAGAATTTAGATTTAAAATATATATTTTGGTTTTGTTTGTAATCTTATATTCTATAGGATACTACAAAATTCTTTTTAAGTAGAGGGATTAATTGAAAAATTCACAAATGATTCTGCCATTCTATTTTCCTAAAATATTCTTTCAAGAGAGTTATAATTAGAATATAGTTAATAGATAATTCCCACAGTTCATGTATACCATGTTAATGAGAATAATCTAGACAGAGTTGCCAACAAATGGATGACAGTAATTTATAAATTTAGAAAAACAGCAATTTTTTGAGGGATTGGTTTAAAATGGTATGAAGAGAGTAATTGTGTGACATCTTCTTTCTTCAACCTATAAGTAACACAGGAAGCCATTTCCTTATTTATGTGCCTCTGTATACATTGAGGAAAATGCTAGGTTTTGGGTTTGTATTCAACTTTGTTTTTGTTTTATTGGTTTGATTAGAGCTTGAACTCTTGGCCTGGACAGTGTCTCTGAGCATGTTTATGCTCAAGGCTCGTGCCCTACCACTTCAGCCTCAGTGCCACATTGTGTCTGGCTTTTACGGAGAAGTATATTGGAGATAAGATTCTAAGAAACCTTCCTGCCAGGGTAGGCTTTGAACCATAATTTTCCGATCTTAGCTTCCTCAATCTCTATGATAATTAAAAAATATAAATTTAAATAATATTTGCAAGTGATCTGATCACAAGAATATCAGTGAAGGAAAAATGATGTAGCTCAGTTTATTGTGGTGTTCTTTCCAGAACACGGAGGGCATCACATTAGCAGAGGTGTATTATTTTTCACAATAGAGATAAGCTATTCATTATATGAATTAAGAAATTTATTGTGGTGTTCTTTCCAGAACATGGAGGGCATCACATTAGCAGAGGTGTATTATTTTTCACAATAGAGATAAGCTATTCATTATATGAATTAAGAAATTTTAAGGTGTCCCTTACAAGTTGGAAACTGTTGGGCTAGGATGACTTCATGGCATAAATCTTGGGATTGATGGTCATAGAAATAAGAGCTTACTCTGATAAAAAAAATTGCTTACTATTGACGAATTAATTATTACAGATGCTTCATAGTTTTATCCTCTATGAGAATGTGGCTATTTTTCTGTTGACTTCTCAATCTGTAACACCCCCATTGGAAACTGCATCTATTGCAGAATTTCATAACATGCAAAAAAGTACTGTTTTGAATCTCTCAGGTATGGAATATTGAGAAATTAAAAATGAATAATTATGAATAGTTATTTCTCATAGGAATTTTGAAGAACACATGTATTCTGTCCTCTTAACAACTTATTTAATTTTAAAAGTTATAGGTTTCCATAGCATTAAAGTGTTTTCTGTTTTAGAATGAGAAAGTATTAAATTTATTCTTTTTCAATAAATTCAGCAAGTATATTATGAAAATATTGTCTAGTTGGATAACAATCACATTGATGTCCCTCGGATAAAGAAGAGGTAATTAATTTGAATTAGATGTCAAATAGTATTGATTTTTAAAATATTACTTCATAAAGAATAATATTTACTGTGCCAATACAGTGAAATTACATTTTATGCAGCTTATTTTTTCAATTTTATTATCATATTGATGTACAGTGAGGTTACAGTAATTGTAAGGTAGTGAATACAAAACATTTCAAACTTGTTACCCCCCTCATTTTTCTCACAGTTTTCCTTAACCCCTCACAAGCTGTAAAGTACATTTCCAATATATTGTCCTGTGAGTGTTGCTATTGCATTGGTTTTCCCTTTGTCCTTTGTCTCACCATTTTGCGTTTCCTCTTCCCTGCCCAATTTAAGGTAAATGCATACACTATACAAAATCAAATACAGCAGGAATGAACAATAGGGGAAAAACCCAGAGAAAACAAATCACATAGTTCATCAAAAACAACAACCACAATTGAAAAATTCTGGTTCCATATCTTGGAATTCATTTTGCTTAGCATCCGCTTATATGGTTATGTATACGCAGTACAAAGCCACTGGAAAAGAATAGCTGCATGAACACCATATCATGAAAACAGCATGTTAACTTTTTGATGGTAAACGTGGAATTAGGATTGGTGAATTCGCAGTTCTGATAAAGGAATTTCAAGGGTTTTAAAGTTTGACATGTAAATTTGAGTTGCTCAAAGTTTTTAACAACTTAGCCATTAAGAAAATTTAAAATTGCCTGGGAGAATAAACTTTCATGCAAAGAAATTCACGAAGATTTAGTAGAGAGGAAGCAATGTGGGTGAAGATGCTCATTTTCGCACAAAACAAACAAACCTCAGAAACGTTGCTGTAAATCCTATAGGTTCCCTTGGAATTATCCTTACCCAGGAAATATATTCTTACTGTTTGAAACAAGGATATACTGGAATTTAAATTCAAATTCTTATAAAATAAGACATCAAAATTTGTGAATTTACCTTTAATTACCAAACAGTAATTCTCTGAAAAAGATATTTGGAGTCAAAATATTTAGGGAGAAAGTACCCTCCACAATGAAAGAAGGTGTTGGAATTACCCATTTCTCTTTGTAACACTTTCCACAATGTCTTTGCATGTAAAGCAGTGAAACACAGAAAAAATCTGATTGGATACTTCAAACCAATGATTTCACATTTCTAAGTAGCTCACAAAAAATAATATCCTTAATAACATGAGATAATGAAGACTTCTCTTATTACATAAGCCAAAAAGTTTTGGGTTCAGAAAAGAATTGAGCAAATGGAAAAGGTAAGAAAACATAGTTCTTAAAAAGCCTCGCTAAGCGTATTGGCTTCAGCAGTGAAGGGAAGCCAGACTTTTTATATAAATTGCGTTAATATTTTTTTGGAGGTCCGGTCGTGGTGCCTGAACTCTGGGCCAGGGCGCTGTCCCTCAGCTCTTCAGGTCAAGGCTAGCGCTCTACCACTTGAGCCACAGCACCACTTCCGTCTTTTTTCTTTTTTCTTATATGGTGCTGAGGAATCCAACCCAGGGCCTCAGGCATTCAAGGCAAACGCTCTACCAAAGAGCCAACTTTCCAGCCCTAAATTGTGTTAATAATTTTACTACCAAAAGTGATTTTACAGAGCCTATTTGCCTCACTACAATGCAGAACAGATTGAATGAAGATATGAAAATAAATTCAACATCCAAATGAGGCAACTTAAAGAGTTTTAAAAGAGAAATCATGAAGATGTAATAGTGGTGGAGCCCATATAGTCTTTCAGCTTCACTAGACTTGAAGCCAAAATGCTGTGATTAATTGGAAATCAGGCAAGAGCTAAGAGGAGGACGTAGAAGCAGGACATAGAAGCATTGTCCTTTTGTAACAGACACTGTCTTCCTAGGTATAGGTGATTTAACACTCCTCTCCTCCATACATCTTGGTGAACAAATGCAAGACCAAGAGAAAAATAATCTATTGAAATAATTTTGCATAGAATAACTTCATTGTTCCTGATATGGTATCTAAGGAGAGTTTTAAGATAGAAGATAAAAGTGCAGTATTTTTCAGTTTCCTCTAACCATCTCCTTTGCAAAATATATTTTTTAGGTTAGAATTGATTGAACCAAAAAGTGATGGAGTACTTATTTTGTGGGCACTTTAGATACAAGAAGACTTTCAAGGTAAAAGAAAAAATACAGCCAAATATTTGTGATCACAGCTTCTTGGACTGTTTGCTGGAGACAAACCTTTACATTAGATTTCTTCTCATTGACATAGATGTTGTTTCATGGCAACCAAATGCAAGAGGGAAGTTTAATAGACTCGCTTGGCCAATTAAACAGCATGAAAGAAGAAAATGGCAAATAATACTTAAGGAATTACTTTGACCAAATACTTTGTCAGAAGAAAGAAGGAAAAATATAATTCAAAATCAATTGACTTAAAAGTATTAAGAAAGAGTAATGAAGAGAGATTACAGAAAACATAGAGGATTGTTTTCTCTCCAGTGGAGTAATGGGTTCTTGATCTTGTTTCTTCCATTCTGTCTTCACAAGCTATCAAGTGTATCTCACGACTGGATTATCCAGTTCAGACAGAGAACTCGTAGAAGAAATATAATATTTGCAGCAGATGTAGGTGATTTATAACCTTAGACAATCTATTTAAATCTGTTCAAAATTCTCCCCTATCCCAAACTTCTCTCTTTGTACAGTTTTGTTTGCTTTTCCCAAGATGACCTTTCCTTCATTAACTGCTTAAAATTTGGGGAGGGCGTATTCATACTTTCTAGAGATTTCAGGTTGGTTGTGATTTTTGTGTGTTTTTTGTTTTTTGTTGTGCTTTTTAATTGAATTGCCAAAGGTTGTGCAAGTGTTACAATTAAATATATCCATCTAATTGTCCAATGCTCTTGGATCAGAGTCACTCCTTCCATCATTCTCAACCAACCCCTTCTCCAAGAATTATTTCAGATTTACCACTTCCTTTATCATATGTATACATTGAGTATTCTAGCCGTACTTGCCCCTTGTTCATTTTTCATTCATTCTATGTCTTTACTATAATTCCTTTCTCTTTTCAACTTCCTGATAGTCATCCTGTTACATTGTCTATTAATACTTTGAAAGGTTTATGTACATTTCATGGAGTTTCCATACTGCATATGCTTGAACTGATGTCAGCTTATATTTCCATTGTTCATTCAAATTTGCAAGACAGGAGACATGAAGCACCTAAACATGATTTTATTCTCATCCATTTGGAAGATTAATCTTTAGTCAAAAAGAAAGTAAAAAAATTGGCATAGAATGTATTCCTAACTACCAGTGTTTATAAATGGCTTTGTACAATGGTGTGATTGTTTTACTTTTTATGGGATAATATTTTCTACTACCTATAAGTTCTGGAAAAAGAAGAAAACTAAAATTTATTCCTATACAGCAATATGATAGAAATAGAAGACATTTTATGTTTTTCATATCTCTGATGAGTACCCATATTCAAGACTTAAGTCATATTTCTTCCTATGTTAGACAGATAGGGAAAACATATTATTACATATGATAAGACAACTACTTGTGACTTTTTAAAATGTACCTTATTAAATGATGACATTTACTTTATTAGCTAATATTTGGGTTTGAAATTTGGGAGGCTGATCTATTTAACACATTTCTGGAAGGCCCCTACTGAAAAACACAAATTGTGGGTGGTACTATTTCTACAGTTTAATGAATAGTTGAACGTGTTTGGCATTAGTGCTGGGTAAATAATTCAACTGTATTGTAACTTGCTCAATACACTTGAAAAACTTGTAATGTCACTAAGTATCATCTAGTTGTCAAATGTTATTTTGGCGAATGTGATTTTAAAAGTTTATTTGAAAAGGTATAACTTTCAGAAGATTAAATGTAGATTATCATTGGTTTGAGAGTGACATTTTTATACCACTGAAACATGTTGTACTGAAGTCCCAATGTTTTGAAGCACTAAGGATCTTCTCAATGTTTTTCTGAATTACATTTGAACTCTAAGTAAATTTTTCTGGGCCTTGGTAGACCAATTATGGATCTATCCTTCCAGGAACTACTTCTTGGCTCACTTATGCAGGACTAAAATCTTTCATTAATCATAGGGGAGGGGTACTAAAAATAATCTTAAGATATTTTGTGAACTTGTTCACTCATATGGGCTGGTCAACTGTAAGTTGAATGTTTGAATTGTTGTACATACTCTCAAATTTTGTGATCTCATCTTTCATTTTAAGTTGCCGTGCATTTCACAATTTCTTACTGCTAATTCCTGCATCTTAAGGAATTGGGGCCCTGAAATATAGGAAATTAGAAATTAAGATGGATCTTCAATTACTTTGTGTTGGCATGTTGCATGGACCTTGGTGAGAAGTCTTGCCTCTGTTATCTGATGATGCCGGTAACTGGGACCTGGGATCCTAGGAATCATTGTGTCATACAGAAGAACAATATTTGTTAGACATCTTATCAGCAAAATTTGGGCATAATTAGTAGGAATGCTTCAGAAATATGGAGAGAAACAGTTTGGGACCAGCGAGTTAAAACAATAAACAGAGAAGCAGAGTAAAATCCCTTTTAGATTAGCGGAAAACAACATTGTTTTTTTTACCAGGTGAATTCAGAAGACCAAGAACAGTTAGAATGTATCACAAGTTTATACCAAAGATATTGCGCTGATACTTTTTATATTCTAATGCACATTTTAAACCTAATTATTTATATTCCAATTCTATTTATTGGAGCAAATAAATATTAATTTATTTGTGAATTATCAACTAATTCTAGTAAGTTTCACTGTGTGAAATATAAAATCAGCACATATAAATATAAAATATATAACTATATATAATATAAGAAAAAGACACATGTTTTGCATTGTTCTGTTGTGGTTACAGTATCAAAGGCAACTCTGTTTTAAAGTATTATTTCATTATCTCTACCTCAGTGTTTGATAGAGTTGGACCTAAACCTTTACCATTTGTAGATTTACAGCCTGGAGGCAAGAGAAAACACTGTGATTAAAACATTACCAATTTAAGGCCTAATAATTAGAAGAAACATCTGGACTTCTCCTGCAACTATGAAAATATTTGGTGATAGAAATGCAGTAGTGTAAGTTCCTGCCTGGTTGGATGGTAGACAGGCCAGGACATTAAGTAATCATGCATATGATCAGTTTTTCACCTTCTTGGCTTTAGCTAATTTTGAAATGTTAGCTATAATAAACAATTATATTTTGATAAAATACCTTCTAGTCTTAACAGTTCTGACTGAACTGTTCATCTCTCTATGATCCTTGTAACTAAGATTAATTTTGTTCAAGTAAAACAATCTATGCTGTCATTGTAAGATATTCTGATTGGTCTGTTCCTACATGGGAGAAGAGTAAAGGGTCAGGTAGACATTTGTGCCAGTAAGACCTCATTTGGGAAAATGTCAGCTGCAGAATGTTAGAAGTAGCTCTTAAGCAAGGCTTACTTTGAATCCATTAGCTCCACAAACCTAAGTCAGTTGGATCAACAAGTACTTGAAAAAGCCATCACCTTTGGACTAGCTATAAATTATTGAAAGTATGATCAAATTCCAAATGAAAAAAAATTGTCATTGACAAAAAAAATTGCAAATGTGAGCAATCAATTGAACATATAATTTTTTCCCTATTCACAGAATTTTAGGGAAATAATAGCATTGTTAGCAACAATAAGGATTCCTTGTTCCAAGTAGGCACCCATGGATATAAGCCTGTATAAAGATTGCATCATTAACTACTTAAATTTAGAAGATACTACATGCTTCAGCAGCACGTATTCCCAAATTACACTACAGAGATTAACATGGCAATTGCACAAGGATGATATGGAAATTTGTGAAGTATTCCATATTTTTCATTCTTCAGATGCAAGAAATGAAAAACAGTTATTAAAAAGTTGATTACAAAATAACAAGTGTAACAACAAACGTAATTCCTTTTAATTAAATTTAGTTTGGCATTAGTGTATTAAATCTTCACCTCAGAAAGGCGTTTACATAGCATAAACTTTACAAAACATTTGAAATTAGACAAAATTTTCATTTTATCCCAAAGAAAGTTAATATTAGGACCTAGGCAAAAAAGGAATCTACAACTTTCTATATGGAATACAATCTGAAAGGACACATTAATGAACCTCTATATTATAAAATAATATAGAAGTCAAAGTATATCTAGGAAAGAATAAAATAAATTATGAACATTATACAAACATAGAATATAGAATATTTTAAAATATTCTTTTTCAAACAAGCACCAGAAATACTTTAGTTTCTGTACTACTCATTTCAACAGATACATTAAAATTATTTCTGATTAAAAAATCACAAACTCTGCAGAAATCATTATACATGTATACAAAAACTGTTGAATACATTTTGACATCCAATGCAGGCAATTCACTTTGCAGAATTCCACAGAATTCATGAATTTTTACAGTAAGTATTGGTGTTGCCGGGCGCTGGTGGCTCATTCCTGTAATCCTAGCTACTCAGGATGCTGAGATCTAAGGCTCACGGTTCAAAGCCAGCCCGGGAAAGAAAGTCCATGAGACTCTTATCTCCAATAAACCACTAGAAAACTGGAAGTGAGCCACAGCGGTAGAGCACTCACCTTGAGCTGAAGAGCACAGGCATAACGCCCAGGCCCAATGTTCAAGCCCCATGACCGAGCAAAAAAAAAAAAAAAAGATATTGCCCTTATTTGGATTGTGGAAATATTTTGTATGGACACCAAGGATGGACTTGCATTTTTGAAATTTAAGAAACTTAACCCGACCATTAGGACTTAAGAGAACAATTTGTACAGCCTCCCACAACTTCATAGAGGTAGTGATAAAGACTTATCTTTTGGGCAATTTCAAATGCAGTTTCTTCTAAGTTGTTCTTCACACCTGGTTTTATATAATGGTTCAACAGAAGGAGATCCAGTGTATCTTTGCTATCTCAATTCTCAGTAGCAAGATGTAAGATGGTCAAAAGGCCTTTAGTTTGCATTGGTATCTGTATTATGATGAAGTAAGAAAGAAGCCACTCTGGTATTATTCCACTTATATACACTGTGCAGGGGTGTCCAGCCATCTACAGTTATTGCATTTGCCACTTGAGTCACCAACTCACGGACAATGTCTAAGTGTCCACTGTAGGCCCCCTGATGAAGAGGGGTATACTCATCATCATCCCCTATTATTCACGAGTGGCCTTTTTGAAAAGTAGTCTCCGCACTGTAGTAAGCTGAATATGTTCGGTAGACCAATGAAGAAATTTACTTGGATCCTTTTCCATTTTTTGTCTTGCAATTGATACTATTCCTTACTTTTTCATCTTGTTCCTCATCTTCCTAAGAATTGACTAACCAGAGACTTTGAGAGCCAGTGGGAATGAGGTTTCCATGTATTTCCCAAATAGTTCACATTGGTTGAACTGGTCAGAAATATCCGGTGAATTTTCCCAAATAGTTCACATTGGTTGAACTGGTCAGAAATATCCGGTGAATTTTCTGCATATCGTTTTTCACCATGATTTTTATTATCTTTTTCTAATTTTACTATTCTAAATTATTCTAACTGGAGAGTAGGGAATTGATGGAGAACAGAGGAAAGATGTTCCTCCGTATTCAAAGGTACAGACTGAAAATGAGGACCAATGATATCTTCATGTGCACCTTATTCTAGGAATGAGAAAATATGAAATAATGCCTTCTATATAAATGATTTGGGAAGTGGCAGAGCAAAAAGTGAAATGATGCAACCAAAAATATAAAAGGAAAATTAATTAGGATAATTATGGAGCAAACATATTATCTATGAGAACCATGAAATAGAGAAAGGAAGAGAGATACAGATGTGCAATGACATAGCTAGCCCCAAAATCCATGCCTCTGATCAATTGATAGAGCAAACAAAATTGTATTTTTTAAAAAAGATTGAAATAGAATTTATGTATTTACTTGAAATTAGTAAATACATTTTTAGTAGCCTACATAAAGAGACATAGCTTTGACCAAATTACAGACAAGAATCTAAATCCTTGGTAATTCTAGTAACAGATCTGACTGAAATCAGTTGAATCTCACTTTTCCTGTACAATAAAGAAATAGGTCCAAGCTAGTAAAGCAGCTAGAGAAGACAGGCAGATTGTATCTATGACAAAACTTTGTGTAAAATGGTATTGAGGATTTGTTACTGGTGATCCACTTGCACTGGAAGCATGATTCTGAACTATTGCTTGCTGATTCTGAACTATTGCTTTGATCATTATATTCTCCAAGAAGAAAAAATGAGAATGTATAGTTTAGGACTACTCATACATTTTCACCTTCTCACTAAGCACCTTCAATCATCAAAATCACATGAAGACAATAGACAGGCCTACTTTTTTAGATGAAAACAAGTGTCTTTAAAAAAACAAGGAATTTATGTACTCATGCATAGGACTTCTATTTTACTAATGCCTCATACATTTTAATAATGTTAGGTAACAATAAATAATGGATCTATTAGAAAGCTCTTAAAGCTCATATGTTCAATAGTGAGTTCTCTTACAGAGTATCATAGTATTTTTTGTTTATGGTCTTATGAAGAAATTTACATTACTAACTTGAATTTCTGACAGGACAGTATCATCACTGTACATCTTGCTTCTATACTCTCAAGTTTACATTACTATCTAAGTATGTGCATTAGATAACTATAGAGGAAAAAGTAGAAGCCACACTGATGACTCATGTCTTTAGTACTAGTTAATCAGAAAGATGAAATCTGAGGATTGTGGTTTGAAAGCAGACCAAGAAAAAAAAGTCCATTAGATTCTGATTTGAAAGTAACCAGCAAAAGATAGAAATGGAGCTGTGGTACAAGCAATAAAATGCTAGCCTTGAGAAAACTGAAATAAAAAGTAACAAATTCTGGCAAAAAGCTGTGTGTATAGTAGGAAATGCCAAGCTGTGTTAGGAGCCATTCCAGATGTGTGAGAGGCTCTGAGTTTTGTCTACAGTTGTTCAGAGAACAATATTGATATCTTCTTGGGGGTTGGAATATTCATGTGCTCAAGGACTGCTGAGACCTTGGGCTACCCATTGGTGTGTGTGTGTGTGTGTGTGTGTGTGTGTGTGTGTATGTGTGTGTGTGTGTGTGTGTGTGTGTGTGTGTGTGTGTGTATTTTCCCTCATTTTTCTCTGTCCAATTCATGAGTGCCTGTCTGCCTATTCCTAAATTCAGATGGTGCCGCTTCTCCATTGCAACCTTGCCTTTAGCCCCCTATCAAGATCTACAATGAGTCTTAAATTGTCAGAGACCTGAATATTCCACTTTTTCTTTGGAGCCCAAGTTTGGCTATCCATATCTTTGTCCACCTCCAGAGGATTCTGGGTCAGCAGGGCCAGCTGGCATATGTTCTCCACTGCCTCTGGGGGACAGGGTCAGTCATGTGATGTCCTGTCCTTTTCCTCAGCTGGGCCTCTGGCTGTACTGTATGTCCCACTCCCAGCCAGCTGGCAGTGGAGTGGGGGAAGGATGGTTGCCAGTGGCTCAGACCAACTCGAGCTTGATAGCTGACTGAAGGCTAACCCAGGAAGGATGATCCGGGGTTACATGGGAGGTGAGGCCAAGGTGGCTTAAAAATATTGGTCGACGTCTTGGAAATGTCAACAAATCTTTTCACAGGCAAGTCTATCTTCTGACCCTAGCAGGGCCTCTAGACAATTCCAGATGTCCAGAATACAGAGGCACAGACTTTGAGCTCCAGGGCCAGAGAACTATGGGTTGAGAGACTGGAATGGCCAGTGCCTCAATGTTCTGGGGCATTATCCTTGACCTGGCTATGTCCCCCTTGTGTAAGTTCACTTCTTAACCCAGTGCTGGCCACACACCGGCCACTTGTGCTGTGGAAGTGGCAGGAGCAGAGGTGAGATCTAGGAAGACCAAAATCAGAATTTATGGCCTGAATGGGGTGTAGGGTGTCTTTAAAAAAATCTTAGACCTGGAACTCAGAGCTTGGCACTGTCCCTGAGCTTCCTTTGTTCACGGCTTACACTCTAACACTTGAACCATAGCTCACCTTTCATCTTTTTTAGTAGCTGAGTAGACAGAAGAGTCTCACATATTTTACTGCCTGGGCTGGCTTCAAGTTGCTGCCCTAAGAACTCAACCACTTGAGTAGTTAGGATTTCTGGTATGAACCACTGACACCTGCTAATGATATCTGTGTATGTGTGTGTGTGTGTGTGTGTGTGTGTGTGTGTGTGTGTGTGTGTGTGTGTGTGTGTGTGTGTGTGTTTACCAGGGCTTGAACTCAGAGCCTAGGTGGTATCCTAGGTATCTTTAGCTTGTTTGCACAAGGTTGGTGATGTACTACTTGAACTACAGTAGCTCCGCTTCCCATCTTTTTCGTGATTCTTTGGAGATAAGAGTTTGCCCAGGCTAGCTTTGAATCTTGATTTATCCATAGGCTTCAGCCTTGAGTAGCTAGGATTATAGGCATGAGCCACTGACATCCAGCTGCATGGATGTCTTTTCCTACACTCTTCTGTTCTAACAGCTGTCTACTTGCCCTGGCCTAGATCTCTAACCTCCACATCGGCTTCCACCAGCCTCTGACTGTGAAGAACATAAAACTCAAACCTGATCCCCTTCTTTTTCCTCAGGGGAGGAGGTTATGTTTCATCTGAAGCCAGGGATAGGAGGGGTAGCTGTAGATGGGTGCTCAGCTGGGAGAGAGGTAGTCTGTTTTAGCCAAGAAAGGAAGTGTGGCCAGATGCTAATAGCTCATGATCTCATACTCCTAGCTCATCAGGAGTCTGAGATCTGAGGATTGCAATTCAGAGGCAGCCCAGCTAGAAAAGTCTGTGAGACTCTCTTCTGCAAATAACCACCCAAAAGCTGGAATTAAAGCTGTGGCTTAAGTGGTAGAGTGCTAGCCCTGAATGAAAAATGTGAGGGACAGAGCCCAGGCCCTGAGATCAAGCCCTAGAACCAAGGTGCTTATGCGTTCACGTGCGCGCGCACACACACACACACACACACACATACACAGGAAGGTGGTAATGATGAGCTGAGCTAGAACTGGGGGCAGTCCTGAGGCATTGTCACAGTAAACTCTACAGGCATAACAAGTGTTTTTCTCGCTAAATCTTTCTTTGGCTGAGGGGTCTGGGCCATGGAAGTAAGTTCCATGGAACCAGTCCCTCCATTTGTGCACTGGGCCACAGGACCAAGGAAAGGGCACTATGGATGCTCATTTGTAGTTGGCCCACGACTGCAGACCTTCATGTGTCCCTGAGCACTGGTGAGGAAAGCAGGACTCTGAGCCCTGGGACTTCAAAGACAGCTACTGATACAAGTATCAGCCAGCTGGCTTTGGTTTCCTGAGCCTACAAATCTTTCATGAGCCCATCTTTCATGAGCCCAACTCAACACTTGCCCAAGGTGTGCCTGACAAATTCACACTCTTGTGATACCCTCATGAATGGGCATTACCTGGTATGACATCTTGCAGCTTCTGTTCCTCCTGGCTCAGAACTGTATTCTGAGACATCAATTTACTGCTCAGATCCACATCACATCCATGACAGATGCCATTCTGATTATCTCCATGCCCCAAGGCTCCACCCTTCTCTGGTACTATGTCTTGCTCTGTAGACAATGGCCTCCAAACAGGCTGCTCTCAAGACTTGTAGGACACCTAGACATTGGGAGACCCTTAGGGGCCCACTGGAAAGTATTCTGCCTAGAGCCACAGAGGTACAAGCAGGCCAGGGGTTGGTCATGGGTCTTGAACTCTGGGCCTGGACGTTGTCCCTAAGCTCTTCAGCTTACCACTTGAGCTACAGAGCCACTTCCAGTTTTATGGAGGTTCCTTGGAGATCAGAGTCTCCCGGATTTTCCTGCTTGGGCTGGCTTTGAACCGTGGTCCTCACATCTCAGTCTTCTGAGGACTTGTCTTTCACCACAGTGGACTAGGAGCTCCTGAAAGCTTTTCTTTACTTTTCCTGTGCCAGTACTGGTGCTTGAACTCAGGGTCTGGGCTCTGGTCTCTTAACATTTTCCCTCAAGGTTAGTACTTTACCACTTGAGCCACAGCTCCATTTCTGGCTTTTAGTAGTTCATCGGCAAGAAGAGTCTCACTAACTTTCCTCCCCTGAGCTGGCTTCACACAAGATCTCTATCTCAGTCTCCTGAGTAGCTAAGATTTACAGGGATTGAGCCACTGGTGGCATTGGGCTAGAAGTTTTTCTTTTCTTTTTTCTTTTTATTGTGAAAATACTGTACAGAAGGGTTAAAATTACATGGGCAAGATAATGAGTACATTTCTTAAAAAGCATTGTAGCCTCTTCCTTTGTTTCCCCTTCCCATCCCTTCCCAGCCTCCCCTCGGCACCCCACCCAATCCTTCCCCCCCCACCAAAGTTGTAAAGTTCATTTTAGACATGACAACTTGTATTTCTCATTGTTGCAATGGGTCAAGCAAGCGTTCTTCCCTGCGTTTGCCCTGACTTCTACATGCAAAGGAGGTCTGAGGGTCAGGAGCTGTTAAAAATAAGATTCCAGCCACAGGAAATGGATGGGATCCCTGGTAAAATGCCGAGCTAATCTTCACCCTGGGCCCCATTGTGGGACCCCACCCTCTGCCCTACCTGTGACTCAGCCTTGAATGTCCTGCCATACTTGCTTGAAGCCACAGAACCTTCATTCCACCCACACCATCTGCTCTACACCTCAGGACCTTTGCCCATGCTGTACCTTATGCCTGAGGCCCTCTGCCCTGAATCCACATCTTAGAACTCCTGTGGAATTTTGGCACTGCTTATATTACCTCCTGGAGCAAGTATTTCCTTCCCTTCTCCCACTTTCTTTTCATATTGAGTTGCTAGAGATGGAACTTGTGCAGGCTGACTGGCAAATGCTCTATCTTGTGTGTCTGTGTGTGTGTGTGTGCGCGCGCGCGCGCGCACCAGTCCTAGGGTTTGATTTCATGGCCTGGATGCTATCCTATCCCTGAGTTTTTGTGCTCAAGGCTAGCACTCTAGTACTTAAACCACAACTCTACTTCTGGCTTTTTGTGTTTAATTGGAGAAAAGTGTCATATATAGACTTTCCTGCTTGCAATTGGGATACTCAGATCTAAGCCTAGTGAGTAGCTTACAGAGGTTAACCACCAACACCTACCCTTTACCGTACCTCTTACCTATAACCTCGGCCCTCCTCTGATTCCCAGAAGAATATGTCTCATCAAGCTCACTTATTTTTTGCCAATCTAGGGGCTTGAACTCAAGTTCTGGGCATGTTCCTGAGCTTCTTTTGCTCAAGGCTAACATGCTATCACTTAAGCCACAGTGCCACTTTTGGCTTTTTCTCTTTCTGTGTTACTGAGCAATCGAACCCAGGGCTTAGTGCATGCTAGGTAAGCACTCCACCACTAAGCCACATTCGCACCCCAAGGCTCCCTTCTAACGGGAGTTATGAGGGTGAGATTTATTGGCATATCCCTTTCGGCAAATATATTGCTAACTATTTCATATCTTTGCCAAGATTTTGGACCAGCCTGTGACTCAGCAATGAGGAATAAGAAATGAATGATAGCCACCAGGCCCCAGAGGTCTAGGCTCACACCCTACAAAGGGATAGAGAATACGGAACCAGAAACTTTGACAACTCCTACAGTCTAGGTACTGTTATCTCCTTGGAGGCAGTGGCTGGATGCTAGGTATCCTAATTGGACACCTCAGCCAGAACATAAGGCTTCAGTTATTAAATGGCAGAGAAGAATACTTTGTTCAAGCTTCCAGCTCAGACTTAGTACTCTCTGAGGGCTTGTTCCAGCTTGGCCAGTTTGGGGGACTGGGCGTGGGCAACCTGCTGAATGCCCGTCATCCATACATCATCCATCCATATACAGAGATATAGAGTTATTGCCTCCTTTTTTTGGGCAGGGAGGGCAATTCCAGGTTTGTTCTATGAGTCTAGGCTCTGTCCCTGACCTGCTTTTGCTCAATGGTAGCACTCTGTCCTTGAGCCACAGCCCCATTCATGTTTTTTTTTCCTGTGATCTCTTAAAAATAAGAGTGTCTCAGGCTTTCCTGCCACGGCTGAATTCAAATTGTCATTCTCTACATCTCAGCTTCCTGAGGAGCTAGGATTACAGTCAGAAGCCCTGGCTCCTTCGTTTCTTTTCTTCTTTTTGTGCTTTTTTTGTAATTTTAACAATCTGAAATCTTCAAGCTGTCATTCTAATGGTTTGCATTCGAAAGAAATTAATCAGGCCTGGAGTTCGAAAGCCAGGACTGCCACCCACAAAAGGAAGGAGATCCTGAAAAACTCATTCATATTCATGTGAATGCTAATGGAATGTTATAAAAGTAACAATTAAATTTGCAGTAAATTCATGATTCTATTTTAGAATGCCACAGAAAAGTTATTGGATTTATATCTTCCATTCTACCACCATGGTATGATTCCCCTAATGGAAGGATACTGACTAATTTTTAATTAATGCTTTTATAAGTATTCAAACATGATACTTCATTAAATGGAGGCATAATTTAATGACTAATAATTGGTTATAATATATATAATTTAATATCCTCACATTCCCTCTCTCTCTGTATGCTTATATATACATATCTATCTATCTATCTATCTATCTATCTATCTATCTATCTATCTATCTATATCTCTTTCTATATATAGATATATATCTATAGTCTATAGATCTCTCTCTCTAAATATATCTATAGATATATCTATAGATATATATAGATATATCTATAGATCTATAGATATATATATATATAAAGATATCTATATCTCTCTATATATATCTATATATGTATCTCTCTCTCTATATATAAATCTATAGATATACAGAGATATATAGATATATCTCTCTATATAACTATATCTATATATATGTATAGATATATCTCTATCTCTATCTATCTATCTATCCATCTCTCTATATCTATCTATCTATCTATCTATCTGTCTGTCTATCTATATCTCTGTAGAGATATGTATCTATAGATAGATAGATAGAGAAATATCTATATCTCTGTAGAAATATAGATAGATAGATAGATAGATAGAGAGAGAGAGAGAGAGAGAGAGAGAGAGAGAGAGAGAGAGATCGAGATATACCTCTATCTCTATCTCTATCTCTCTCTATCAGCCACTACTATGGCTTGTTCCCAGGTCTTCAGAAATGGCTGGAAGCTCAGTTTGCCAAAGGCTTTTGTTCTACAACTGACCCTTTCATGAATTGGGCATTGTGGGCTGTGAGTTCAAATCCCAGCATGGCCTAAATTTTATATGTTGAGTCAGAAGTCAATTTTGACACATTTTTTTCTTGTGTGTGAAAGTCCTGGGTCTCAGTATGATGTATGATTCCTATGCAAATAGATCCATGTGATAAGATGTAATAAATGAAATAGATGCTATATATGTAATATTACTAAATAAAATCAAAATAAGTGTAATAAATGTCATAAGTTTTAAACCCATGCACGTAAATAGATCTCATATATAGATATTATTTTTTTCAGTACTGGGGCTTGAAATTGGGCCCTAGAAATTCTTGCTGAAATTCTTGTCTTCAACGATGGTGAGCTTACTCTCTCCCATAGTACCACAGAGTTACCCAGACCCTGAGTTCATATCCCAGGCCTGCCAGAAAAACAGTGCAAATTCCAAGCCAGGGCCTTAATATTTTCTTGGCCATGCCTGGGGCTTGAACTCAGCTCATGCAACTCTGTTTCAGTTTTGATCATCCTAGGCTGCTGTGCAGCCTATGGACCCACAGCCCATCCTGAGATTCTAGGAGCTGAGTTCAAACCTTGGGACCATCAAAAAAAAAAAGTAGAAGTGCTAGGAAGATGGCTCAGTAAACAGTGCTTGCCTTGCATATATAAGGCTCTGGGTTAGATTCCTCAGCACCACATAAGCAGAAAAAACTGGAAGTAGTCTTATGGCTCAAGTGGTAGTACGATAGCTTTGAGCTGAAGAGTTGAGGGACAGCACCCAGACCCAGAGTTCTGGCCCCAAAACTGAAAACAAAGGAGAAGGATAAAACTGGGAAGTTCCAGAAGGCATTTTATATGTTTTTTCTTTGCATTGCAACCATTCTGGTTCTAAATGACAAGGCCTGGAAAGTGTACATGACCTTGCACTGCTGAAGTTTGGTGGGCTATAAGGGAAGCCACAGCCAAAATCAACAACCTAGGCCCGGGTGTGAATCCCAGGACTGCCACCTATGAATGGCGAGATATCCTAAGATATGCATTCTGATATATACCCATACAAATGGAATGTTGCAAAGTAATAATTACATTAGTAGTTAGTATATGATTGTATTATAAAATTATACACAATAATTATAGTATATTGACTAATTTTCAATTAATACTTTATTATGTATTCAACCATAATACTTAAATAAAGGAAGGAGTAATTTATTGATAATTGGTAGTAATGTAGTATATATAATTAATTAATATACAGACATCCCTGTCTTGTTTTATACATATATATATATACTTATATATGTATGTGTATATATGTGTGTGTGTGTGTGTGTGTGTGTGTGTATGTGTGTGTGTGTGTGTGTGTAACAATCTACATATCTATTTCTACACTTGTCATTCCTGGGGCTCTGTGGTAGAGTGCTCGCCCAGTATGTATGAAGCCCTGGGATCCATTCCACAATATCACATGCACAGAATAAACGGCAAGTAGTGCTGTCATTCAAGAAGTAGAGCACTGGTGTTGAGCATGGAAGCTTAAGGACTGTGTTTAGGCCCCAGGACTGGCACCAAAACAAGTTAGAATATTCTGACTGCAAGTATAGAAGGCCAGGATTTCAAATACCTCATCACAGAGCAAGCTGGGAGTCTGAAGCCAATGGATGCCACCTAACATGACTTAGCCAGAGGTCAACAGCTGCAACCCAGCACCATGGAACCAGATACTGCTGGCTCACCCCTTGCTGCTTGGGGGATGAGATCAGACACTGGTGGGTTGAATGAAAAACTCAGCCCTGACAGGAAGTCTGACAGGAACTCTTAGCTGTGCCTCAAAATGGTAGAGCTCTAGCCTTGAGGAAAAGATCTTCGGACAGTACCTCCAACCTATGAGTGAAATCCCCGAGCCTGATGATACTCCCCACAAAAAAACACCCCCCTAAACCATAAGATGTGAACTTGTGTGGTTTGTGACGTGTATGTGAAAGAGTGGTGATACTGATGAAAGCACCTTAAATCTAATGACAGTTTATACGATACAGCTATATGAAGAAACCTTCCTGGGGTGCTTGGTCCTGAGTCCTTCATGTGGTTCTGGATCATTCATGGGGTACTGTGTGCTGAGTCATTCACGGGCTGCTATGTGCTGAGTCCTCCACGAGTTGTATTCTTTCATCTGGTCCTTATAAGAGCTACACAAGTAAGATGATTGTGCAGATGAGAAAGTTGAGGCTCAGATATGTCCCCAAGGCAGGGCCAAATTTATGTATATATTTAGCTCTAGTGACTTGTCTCCTGCAGACAACTGTTTTGGTTTAATTTTCACCATCATGAACCTTGAACTCACAGCCTAGGTGATGAATTTCTGCTTGGACTCATGGCTAAAGTTCTACCATGCTGAGCCAAGGACCTCCTTGTAGCAAAGTGCAGGGCTTAGGTGTCTTTAGCTGAGGTCTATCATCATGTCTGCTCAGGAAGCTGAAGATCTTGGTTCAAAGCAATTTCAGATCATGGTCCAAAGCCAGCCTGGGCAGGAAATTCCTTGAGATGGTTATCTCCAAAAACCACCAGAAAGCCTGAAGGGGCCCTGTAGCTCAAGTGCTAGAGCACTAGATTTGAGCTGAAGAGATGAGAGACAGCACTCAGGCCCAAACTTCAACTCCTCAAACTTACAAGAAAAGAAAGAAACCTGAAGTGGAGTGCTGGGAATTTTTCCTAGGGGTAGACTGCTTTGCATGTGTGAAACCCTGGGTTTGAATCCTCAGTACCACTTCCATAGAAAAGGTCAATCCCTGAAGTGGCACTGTGGCTCAAGTGGTAGAGTGCTGTCCTTGTACAGGAGAAAATCAGATACAGTGGTTAGGTCCTGACTTCAAGCACCAGGACTGGTATATGCACACACACACACACACACACACACACACACACACACACACACACACACACACACACACACACACACACACACACGGAGGCACCGTTGCCAATAATGAATCATTTCATTATGTTCAGCTCCCAAATTGTCTGCCAGAAGGACTCTTGAGTTAATGGTAGTAGTTTGTTTCAACACTGAAACATAGTCACAAAGACAGAATAAGTGCAGGGAACTTGGCCTGCCACAGGATGTGGCACAAATGAAGGCTTCCTGTCAAAACAGAGCACTGGGGAGAGAGATAGCTTGGGGTACAAAGAGGCCGTTTTCTCTTGACCTTCAGAGCCTGCCCACACTCATCCTAACTAAATGACCCAGATGAATTGTTTGTTACACAAATGTACAGGAGTGAGGCTTTTTGTTTGCCTATTCCAAAAGTGAGGCAGAACTCCTGTAGCAGACTGGGGTATGGAGAACCCCTCATGCTACTCTGGGAACAGTGAGGGTAACCCTGGAATATGCACTGTTTTGAAAGCACTGTCTGTGCTATGAAACCATTCTATTCAAAGCAAATTTCCTAGCTGGGTTTCTTCATAGAACCTCTGGATGTTCACTGATACAAATACATGCATACGTACTCAGACATATGGAGTTAATGGCTCTTTTTTGTAGTATGTTCTGAGGCTTGAACTGTTAGCCTAGACATTTTCCCTTAGCTTCTTTTACTCAACGAACCATTTTATTGTATCTTAATCCATGATTATGATAGCCTGGGATACAGCTTCTATACCCACAGATGATCCAGGGAACCTAGGACCCGAGTTCAACTCCCAGCACTGGCAAAAGTACATCAAACCAACAAAAATGGAGGAGGAAAAACCCAGGAAGTTTTACACAACAGTTTTACATTTGTTTCCTCAGCACTGTTACCCTCCTTGGTCTCAATGACTAGTCTTTTAATTGTATGTGACCTTGCATGACAAAAGCTGGTGGGGTATCAGTAAAGCCTGAGTCCAACCCAGATACGTAGGCCCTGAGTTCAATCCTGGGACTGCACCTACACATGGCCGAAGATCTAGGAAATTTGTTCCTATGTATTGGAACACTAATAAAATGTCTGAAATGTACTAATTGAATTACTAATTAGCTAGTCATTCTAGTATAAGATTGTATGTAATAAATATAGGTAATTGATTAATTCTTTACTAACTGTTCTACCATAATTAATTAATAGAGGCATAATTTTAGACCAAATAATTGGTAGTAATAGAATATATTAAAAATAAGATATAGACAGCACTCTTTATATAAGGTTATACACTAGAATCTAAATAAATATCTATCTGTCTGTATTTATTTATGGATGTATATACATATGTATATACACACAAAAATGCACACACACACTGCAATCTAAACATCTATCTGTTTATATATTGGCCATTCCTAGGGTTTGATCTCAGGTCCTCAATTTTGCCTGCCAACTTCACTTGCATCAGACTACTGTGCTAACATTTAACCATTCATGAAGTGAATTCATGAGTTCAAGTCACAGAACTGCCAAAAACTTAATCCTGGTGGACAAACCAATTGTCCCACTTGTTTTCCTTATCAGTGAAAGTCCTGGGTCTCAGGAATGATGTAGAATACATAGGCAAATTTATGTCTTATGTAATAGGATGCAAAAAATTGTGTATATAATCATGCTCACTAAAATACAAAAAATAAATAAAACACAAAATAAAATGAATACACTAACCTTAATATGCAGTAAATATATGTATGTAAATATAAATCATCTGTTTAAAATGTATATGTATATTAATCTTTTAAGTGCTAGGACTTGAATTCAGGCCCTAGGAACAGGCCTGGCCTTGTCTTCCAGCATAGTGACTTTCCCCATCCCCCACAGTGCTGCAGATTTACCCAGACACTGAGGTAAACTCCCAGGCCTGGCAGAATAAAGGTCATGAATTTCAAGCCAAGGAGCCTCATAATATTTTAAATATTTTTAATGTATGAATATATGTTCCTGTTTATTTATTTTTATTTTGTCAAGTACAGAGCTTGAACTCAGGTCGTGGCAATTCTGCCTCAGCTTTGATCATTCTAGGCTGCTGTGCAGCCACTGGACCCACAGCCGAACTTGGGTTTCTGGGCCGCAAAAGCTGACAGGAAAAAAAATTAATGTGACACAGAAAAATAAAAAAAAATGGCAACTTGCAGATGGTTGCCAGTTTTACATTTGTTTGCTTTGCAAGGTGACCATCCTGTGTCTGAATGACACATTTGAAAAATGTTGGTAACCTGGGTTCGCTGAAGGCTGGCAGGCTACCAGGAAAGCCATAGGCCAACACAGCAACATAGGCCCTGTGTTGTAAGCCCCTTCCTGTCCCTTACTAATGGAGGGAGATCTTAAGAGTCTCATTCCTATTCATAGGAATACCGATGGAAGATTATGAATGGCAAGGTGGAATTGGTTGTTTCTGAATACTACTATCCAATTAGACAGAGTGATTTTAGAAGATCAATGGATTTTAGTGAGTTTATTTTTAAAACATTCAAAGAATATTATTACATGGACGCAATAGTTTCCAGACAGTGGATGATTTAATTAATAATTCATTAAGTATGAAAAGAATAATATTAATCATATGGAAGTACACTAAATATCCAAGAATTGGTAGAAATGTAGTCAATATAACTGAAGAATGTATAGACATCTCTGGCACTCTATAAAGATCTATATTTTATTGTGTCATACTATCTGCATGTCAATCTGTTCTTATTTTGTCCATCCCTGGGGCTCGATCTCAGGTGCTGGAAATGACTGTCAGCTAAATATGCTCCAGGCTGGCATGCTGACACTCACCAAGTCATGAATTGGGCCTTGTAGGCTGTGAGTTCAGATGCCAGCACTGACAAAAATTGAATCGTGTAGTAAGAAGTCCATGGTGACTCATGTTTTCCTTTTCTGTGAAAGTCCTGCATGTCAGGTGTGAAGTTCCATACATAGGCAAATCTATATCCTATGTAATCAATGTAATAAATATTTCATGTGTAATAACCATCAATTAAATAAATGAATAAAACAAAAATAAAATGAATAACTATACTAAGTGAGATATGGGGGTCACCATCTGGGGCTGTACCTCAGGGCCTAGGAAAGGCCTGGCAGCTGAATTGGCTAGAGGCTGCTATGCTGACCGTCACTCATTCATGAATAGAACCTTCTAGACCCTGAGTTTAGATCCCAGCACTGCCAAAAATGTAATTGTGGAATTAGAAGCTGAGTGTGACACACATTTTCTTTTTCTTTGAAAGTGCTCAGTGACAGGTAGGATGTATAATTCAGATGCAAATCTATATGCTATATAATAGGATGTCATAAATGTAAAAAATGACATAGGTGGAAGAATTGTCACTACAATTCTAATGACAGCTTGTTGAATAGAGCTATGTGCTGAGTCCTTCATAGGGTGCTCTGTGCTGAGTCCTGCATTGGGTGCTGGGCGCTGAGTCTTTCACAGAGTGCTGTGTGCTGAGTCATGCAAAGAGTGCCATGTACTGTGTCCTTCACAGGGTGCATTCTTTCATCAAGTCCTTGTAAGAGTTCTACAACTGAGATGATTATGCAGACAAGAATATTGACTCTCAGATATGTCCCCATGGCAGGGAAAAATTATGTATTTCTGAAGAATAATGAGTTGTCTCCTGCAGACAATTATTTTATTTTGTTTTTTCTCAGTCATGAACCTTAAACTAGGGGCCTGGGTGCTGGCCCTTAACTCTTGGCTCATGGTTAGCACTCCACCACATGGAACCAAGGACCCCCTTGCAGCAGAGGTCACAGCCTAGGGGTCTATAGCTGAGGTTGTCATCCTGCCTTCTCAGGAAGCTGAGATCTGAGGATCTGGGTTCCAAACTATCCCAGACACAAAAGGTACCATGAGCCTATTATCTCCAATTCACTACTAAGAAACCTGAAGTTGTAGTTGGGTGTTTGTTGCTCATGCCTGTCATACTAGCTACTCAGGAGGATAAGATCCAAGGATCATGGTTAAAAGCTAGCCTGAGCTAGAAAGTCCTTCAGACACTTATCTCTGATGGACCACCAGAAAAACTGAAATGGCGTTTTGGCTCAAGTGGTAGAGCACAAGATTTGAGCTGAAGAGCTCAGGGACAGCACCCAGGCCCAGATGTCAACTCCTACAATAACAACAACAAAAAGACAGAAACAAACTAACAAACCTGAAATAGAGGGCTGGGAATGTGCCTTAGGAGTAAAGTGTTTTTCATATATGAAACCCTGGACATCACTAAAAAATTAAAGCATGTAGTAGCTCTGGCTCAAGTGGGAGAGGGCTATCCTTGTACAAGAGAAACTAGTTATAGTGCTCAGGTACAGTTCGCAAGTCCTCACTTCAACCTCAAGGAATGGTGTATGAGCCTGCGTACATGTGCACGCGTGCGCGCACGCACACACACACACACACACACACACACACACACACACAGACTAGAATTGATGCTGCTACACAAAATGGTAAAGCAACGGGCTTCGGTACTGAGCTCATGGTCAGCACCCCAGGCTTGTTTTCAAATCCAATACCTAGCCACCCAGGGGTCAACTAGGAGAGGTCAAAGGTTTCAAAACCTGATGAGATTCACCAGCCCTTGATGACAGGAAGCTTTGATATCAGATATGTGCTTGGAGTTCCCAAGCTTCCAGAAACCTAGGAGAGGAATCATAGGACCATCATCGCCGTCAATGAAACATTTCATGAGGTTCAGTGTCCTAGTTTTCTGCCAGAAGGACTCCTGAATTTTATTGAACACTGTATCTGAACACTGGCATATAGTCTCACAAAGGCAGGATAAGTGCACAGGGCTTGGCCTACCACAGGAGGTGGCACAAATAAAGGCTCCCTGTCAGTGCTCTCCCCGAGCATTGGGGAGAGAGATAGTTTGGTGTACAAAGAGACCATTTTCTCCTGACCTTCAGAGCCTGCCCAAAATCATCCTCACTATCTGACCCAGATGGAGTTGTTTGTTACGCAGCTGTACAGGAGTGAGGGCTTTTGTCTGCCTGTCCAGACAATGGGAAAGACTTCTTCCAGCAGGCCTGGGATGCAGAGAAACCCTCAGGCTATACTGGGAACAGTGATGGGAGCCCTGGATTATACACTGTCATGAAAGCAGTCTCTGTTACGTAATCATTTTATTGAATACAAATTTCCTAGCTTAGTGCCATTCATCATAACTACTCTGGAGCTTCACCTATAGGAATACATCCATACATCCAAAGACATGGAGGTACAGGCTCTTTTTGAGTGGTTAGGTCCTGGGGTTGAGCTATGATCCTAGGCATTGTCCCTGAGCTCCTTTTGCTCAAGGGTAGTGCATTAACCTTTCTGTGATCTCTTAGAAATAATAGTGTCATGGACTTTCCTATTCTGACTGGATTGAAACTCAGCTTCTCTACATCTCAGCCTCCTGAGGAGCTGGTTTTAAAGTGAGAAGCCACTGGTACATTCTTTTTTTCTTCTTCACGTTTTAATCTGGAAAATCTGACTTCTTAACAGGGTCATTCCAATGGTTTGAATTTATTGGTTAACTACCCAATATTTTTCATAGCTGCTTTCTCTAAGAAGGATTTTCTCTCTTCATCTTCTAATCTGGTCACAGGTTTGTAGCCAAAAGTGACAAATGAGTGTCACAGGATTTGGGAGCAAATGTCCACAGGACATGCCAGCACTGTCAATTAGCATTGAGCTGCAGTGAATTTTCCTACTCAGGATGAGAGGACTGAAAGCTAGAGTGATCCTCATACTGTCTGCATTGCTCCTTTTGCCTATAAAATGATCTAATGATTATGAGTGTTGTGTGTCTCCAACCTTAAGTATCTAGAACACACTAGAAGCATCTTCTTGTATCTCTTTTTCTCTAGTGCCTCTTGAAATTTAGATTAAGGTTTTGTGTGGAGGGGCTCCTTGGTCAATCCCTGAGGAAAGACGCTTGAAACCTCTTTGGGAGATTGCCGTTCAAAGTAAGCCTGAGCAAGAAGTCTGTCAGACTCTTATCTCTTATAAAACACCAGAAAACTAGAAGTGGAGCAGTGGCCCAGAGGATAGAGCTCTAGCTTTGAGAGAGAAAGCCGAGCAGGAGACAGAGGGTAGACCAGGCAGGAAATCCTGGGAAGCAGTTACGTCCAATTAATGAACAGATGGCTGGAAGTGGATCTGTGGTGATGGCAAAGCATCAGCCTTGGGAAAAACAGCTGAGGAATGCAGTGGGCCCTGTGTTCAAGTCCTGGGATAGGCACAAAATGTTTTCAAAAAGAGAAGGCAAAGTTTATGTATCAGTGCCCTACCTAGTTATGTGTGTATATTACCTCCCTGAGTGCAAACAGACCATATGCAATTCTTCTTTTATTTACTGGTTTATTTTTCAGATATGCTCCTTGAGCATACTGCATCATTGTCTTCATTTCAGGCCCATGGCTTTTCTCTTCCAGGGTTCCAGGCCTGTGTCCTTATATGATGCACACTGAAGTTCTCAGCAGCCTTTATTTACATTTCATTATGGGGTCAATGGAAGAATAGTCACAAATTTGGCAGAGGAAGAGAAGGTCAGTTTTCATAGAAGTAACCAGTATTCAGAAAATTAAACTTGGGGACATAAAATGGCAGCATACTTATGTAAAAACTACCATTAAGGAAAAGATGAGGGGGCTGGGAATGTGGATTAGTGAGAGAGTGCTTGCCTAGCATGCAAGAAGCCCTGGGTATGATTCCTCGGTAGCACACACACACACACACAATGCCAGAATTGGTGCTGTGGCTCAAGTAGTAGAGTGCTAAAGAGAGTGTCCTGGCCTTGAACTGTCCACCCATGTCACCCATGTCCACCCATGAACTGGCAAAGAGATACCTAGGTAGGTGGGTAGATAGATAGATAGAGAGATATATAGATAGATAGATAGATAGATAGATACATACATACATACATACATATATACATACATACATACATACATACATACGTACATACATACATACATACATACATTGATACATAGATACATACATACATAGATAAATAGATAGATAGGAGATGATAGATGAATCTGGGAAAGAAGGGAACAATTCCCAGTCATGAGGCCTTCTACAGCGTGCCAGGCCACCAGCATTGCCTTCACACAACTACAGGGCAGGAAGACTGTTTCCCACTTCTCAGGCAGCAAAGGGCCCCAGAGTCAAACGGGCAGAGCTCGGTTCTAACTCAGAGGCTTGGAAACAGAAGAGAAAGGGCCCTGCCTCTCCCTGGATTGGAGATTTGCATTAATGATGTGGAGAATGAAGGAAGGAGAATGGACTGGGAGAGGTAGAAGAAGGGCCTTCAAATCTGACAGATGGAGAGTGAAAAACACACTCCCTAAGTCCAGAGAGCAGTGTTTTTCTACTCTGTTATTATGTCCCCCACTAAACTGTCTCTCTATTGTTAACCTAAAGATAGCTTGAGGCTCCCTTCACCTGAAGGAGGAAGGTTAATTAGTCATTGTTTGAAGAGGCTAAGAAAAGCTTGACCCTAGTGTAACTGTAACAAATGTTTCAGGTTTCCCCCCATTGGTGGCTGTGCCTGGAATGATTGAAGTGGTTTTGCAGTTCACTTCCCTGTTGAATGTGTACATTCTGCCTCCTAATCCTGTAGGCCTGGTCTCTGCATCTAGCCTGGATTTTGAAATTGTTTTCTGCCTTAATTCCAGTGTTACATTGGAGTTCTTCCTGCTACCATGGCTAGGGCTTGGATCCTGAGAACTTCCTTTGAACCCAGGATGGGTCAATAATGTTTCTTGCTTCTATAGCTCAAGAACTCTAAGAACATTTAGAGTCTAAGTACCATGGGAAACACAGGAAGCTCTTGAACATCTGATCTTTCAGAAGTGGAAGTCTGAGTGTCATAGACTTTTCTGCTGTGGCTGGCTTCACCCTGTGATCCTGAAACCTCATCCTCCTAAACTAGGGCAACGGGCCTGAGCTACTGGTGCTCTGCTAGGTTCAGAATTGTAATAACATTGACAATACAAATCAACTGTTTATCACAAAGGGCTTTGGGAGCATATTAAACCTTTCAACATTGGACCTTTCAGAACCATGTAGGCCACAAAGTTACAATGCTAGAGTCTGAGAGGCAGGGCATATGGATGTCCTACACTTGAACCTTGAGCTCTGACTCCTATTCTGGTGTAAATCAGTGTTTATTTCCCAAAGAATGTTCTCTTAATTAACAAATAGGAAAAGTACTTTGATTAATCCTCATTTTTTCCATTTGTTTGTCTCTAACTCAAGTCTGGGCACTGCCCCTGAGCCCATCAGCTCATGGCGAACATTCTACCACTTGAGCCGCAGCACTACATGGGGTCTTTTCGTGCTTCACTGGAGATAAGAGTCTAACAGGCTTTCCTTGCCTAGACTGTCTTTGAACGCAGCTTCCTGAGAATCAGTTCCTCAGAATATAAGTTTCCAGGTGTGAGCACTGGCATCTGGCCTATTGTTTTTGACAGTCCTGGGGCTTGATCTTAGAGCCTGGGTATTGTCTCTGAACTTCTTTTTCTCAAGGCTAGCCACTTGAGCCACTCCACAGCTTCTGGCTTTTTCGGAGTATGTAGCACTGAGGTTTCAAACCCTGGCATTCATGCATGCTGAGCGAGCTCTTTACCACTAAGTCACATTTTTTTTTTGTTGGTCGTGAGGCTTGAACTCTGAGCCTGGGCGTTGTCCCTCAGCTCTTCAGCTCAAGGCGAGTGCTCTACCACTTGAGCTATAGTGCCACTTCCGGTTTTCTGGTGGTTTATTAGAGATAGGAGTCTCACGGTCTTTCCTGCCCGGGCTGGCTTTGAACCTCCTGAGTAGCTAGAATTACAGGCGTGAGCCACCAGCGCCTGGCTAACTAAGCCACATTTCTATCTCCACCCTTACAATTTTATCCCTCACTTTCGTATCCTCAAGAAAAGGCTTCTGACCATAAAGCATCTAAATAAATCCCAATAGGAAGATGTCCAAAGATAAGGGAAACATACTTGGGAGAGACTTTAAACATGTGAATACTGTGACAAATGCTTCCATTTAATTAGACAAATGCTTCCATTTAATTATTTATTGTTTCAACACTTAATAAAATAGTAATGAAAAATGAGTCAATGTCCTAAATTATTGTGTATAATTTTATAAGAGATGTGAAAAATGTAATAAATATTGTGTTTATAATAATACAATAATAAATGAATAAAACAAAAATAAAATCAATAATAAACATCATAATATGAAATTAACATACATATGCAATTATATATAATATATTACACATGTATAGAAATACTTTTTCAATTGCAGGACCTTCATTCAGGTCCTGGGAATTCTAGCATGAATTTCTTTTCCTCAAGGACAGTGAGCTTCGCCTTCACCCATGGGGCAAAATAGTTACCTGGACGGTGTGCTCAAATCATAGCAATGGCAGAAATACTTGCCCCAGTTCCAAGACAGGGACCGGATTTTTTTAATGGAAGCAGCTATGTTTATTCAGTTCCCTTCTGAACATTAAAAAAAGACAGTACAGAATTTTGTACAGCTATTCACACAACCTTCCTTTCCCTCCAAAGTGCTTGTCGGAGAACTATATTGTTTCTGTGTTTTGTACCTTTTTATTGTAAAAATGTTGTACAAAGGGGATAGAGTTACAGGAGCAAGGTAATGAGTATATTTCCTATTTAACATTGTTGATTCCTCCTTTGTTTTCAGCCTACCATCCCTTCCCTCCCATCTCCACAACTACCTTCCCCTAAGTCAGTGACTTAGTTTTTCATTTTTGTTTGGCATGGGATTTGAACTCAAGTAGTGGCAACTCTTCCCTCACATTGCTACAGATTTACCAAGATCCTGAGTTCAAATCCCATACTAGGAAAGAAAACTAGTAGAAATTCCAAACCAGGGAGCTTTATTTTTTTAATTTAGTTAGTTAATTAATTAATTTATTTATTTATTCTTTTTTGGGAGGGGCAACCATGGGGCTTGACCTCAGGTCGTGGAAACTCTGCCTCAGCTTGGATCTCCCTAGGCTGGGGTGCAGTCTCCAGACACATAGTCCATCCTGAGATCTTAGGCCCAGAGGGCTTTCAGGAAGAAAAAAAATAAAGCTGGAAAGCACAAAAAGTGACGAGCTGCAGAGGGCTGGGTTTTTTCAATTTTTCTCTTTTTTTACAGTGGCCATCCTCGGTCTGAATGAAAGGCTGCAAAGTGGACCTGACCTCCCATTGCTGATGGCTGGTGGGCTATCAGTGTCAACATAGGCCCTGGGTTCAAATCCCAGTCATGACACCAATGGCAGGAGATCACAAGAGACTCATTCCTATAAATAGAAATACTGATTGAAAGAGAAGTTCATGCATCTGTCTAGTCTAAAATTGGATGCAATTGTCCTAGAATGCTGATTGATCTTAATTAATAGTTTATTAAGCATGAAAAGAATAATATTCCTTCCGTGGTGGTATAATAAATACCTAGGAGTTGGTAGGAATGTAGTAGGTGTCATTCAATCATAGATAGAGGACTGGCACTCTTTACTAATATGTATTTATTTGTATACCACCGTTTGCCTATTCATGTATCGCTGTTTTGGCCAAACATGGGAGTCAATCTCAGTGCTTGGAAACCACCTGACAGCTTCATTGGCTAGAGGCTGCCATGCTCAAACTCACTCATTTATGAATTGGGCCTGCTAGGCCCTGAGTTCAGATCCTTGCACTGCCAGGCATGATGGAGAACACATCTAAAATCTAGATGTTATGTGATAGGATGTAAACAATGGTATAGGTGTCATCAGAGTCAATAAAATAAATGGTAAATAAATGAATAGAACAAGAAATAAAATGAATAACCACAACAAACACAGTATGGACTGAACATCTGTATAGAAGTATAAATCCTATATTTAAAATGAATATAAGGAGTATCTTTTCCAGGCCTGAGGCTTGAATTCAGCCCTACTATGAGGAGAGAATGTTGGAAGATCCTGAGATACTGGTTTCCGGTCCTAGAAAGGGTCATGGAATGCTATCGATCCTATCCTTGAATGAGTAGTTATTGCATTATGTGAGTAGCAAATTATAGGTATGGGGTACAGATTATTTGTAAAGAAGAGTTGATGAAGCATGACAATAATCATCACAGTCATGAAATGGAGCCATCAGGAAAGATCCAAGAATCGGTAGTCACTCGGTAGATTGGATTCCATCACAGGTCACCATCTCTACTACTCTATACAAATATGTACTTATTTGTATTCTACCCTCAGCTTATGAGTGAATGACTATTGTGCCTCCCCACTCTTCCCCCGTGGGGGGGGTCAATCTTAGGTCCTGGGAATGGCCTAGCTCCTTCGTGGCTCATAGGCTGGTTTGCTCATGTGGACCCATTTACCAATTGGACCTGATAGACTCTGAGGTCTGATCCCACCCCTGCCAAAAGATTCATCTTCATGTCAGAAGTCAATTATTGCACCTGTTTTCCTTTCCAGTGCAAGTCCTGGGTCTCAGATATGATGGAGAATGCGTGGGCCACCTGTGGCCATGGGAATAAGTTGTGATCCATGTCAGTCAAGTTATACCTGTCATCATATACTCAAGAAAATACACAATACATACATGAATAGCATACAAAATAAAGAGAATAACTACACTTGATGCAAGATGCAGTCCACTCACGGATGTGAATACATATCCCATGTTTAAATGATGCATTGAGGAATATTTTGGCCTCTCTGGGGCTCAATCTCAGTTACTAGGAATGGCCTAGCTCCTTAGTGGCTTACAGTCTGGTGTGATCACACGGATCCCTTGGGCATTTGGGCCTCCTAGGCTCTGAGTTCGATTCACAGCACTGCCATAAATTCACCCTGATGTGAGAAGCCAGTCGTTGCACCTGTTTTCCTATGCTGTCCAAGTTGTCAGTCTCACCTAGGATGGAAAATATATAAACAACTCTATACTCATGGGAATAGTTTGTCATCCAGGTCACCAGAGTTATATCTGTCATTCTATACTCAAGAAAATACAAAATACAGCCATGAATAAGACACAAAATAAAGAGAGTGACTACATCAAACCCAAGATGATGCCCACCCATATTTGGAAATATAGATCCTCTGTTTAATTATGAATTTATGGCTATATTGACCGCCACCAGGACTCCATCTCAGGTCCCAGGAATGGCCTATCTCCTTAGTGGCTCACAGGCTGCTGTGCTCACCAGGACCCATTCACCAATTGGGACTGCTAGGCCTTGAGTTCGAATTCCTGAACTGCCAAGATTAATTCTGATATGAGAAACCCAAGGTTGCACATGTTTTCCTGTCCTGGGTCTCATCAAGGATAGAGAATGCTATATCGGCAACTCTATAGACATGGGTCCAAGTTGTCATCCATGTCAGCACAGTTATATCTGTCACCATACTCAATAAAATACAAAATAACATCCATGAATAAGACACAAAATAAAAAGAATAACTACACTGAATGCAAGACGCATACCACACCTGTAGGTAAAGACAGATCCTATGCTTAAAAATGGTGAGCTTGCTATTTTGTCTAGTGCTTGGGTTTTAAATCAGGCCCTGGACCAGGCCTGACATTCTCATCTTCAAGGATGGTGAGCTTCCCCTTCCTACACAATGCAACAGAGCTACCCAGAACTGAGTTCACATACCAGCACTGACAAAAGATTCATCCTTATGTCAGAAGCCAGTTGTTGCACATGTTTTCCTCTCCCATGAAAGTCCTAGGTCTCAAGTAGGATGGAGAATGCATAGGCAACCCTATAACCATGGGAATGGGTCATCATCCATGTCAGCACACGTAGTATGCTGATATCATGTCACCATACTTAGTAAAATACACAATACCTCCATGAATTATAGACAAAAAAGGAGAAGTGCACTGAATACAAGATGCTGTACACACATGTATGTCAATATAGATTCTATGTCTAAATTATGAATTTATGACTACAGTGGACCATTGTGGGGATCAATGTCAGATCCTGGGAATAGCCTACCTCCTTAGTTGCTCACAGGTTGTTATGTTCACCTTGACTTATTGGCCAATGGATCCTGCTAGGTCCTGAAATCAGATCCCAGTACTACTAACACGTGGATCGTGGAGTCTGAAGCCGAGTGTGAAACTTGTTTTTCTTTTCTCTGAGAATCCTTGGTGTCAGGCCTGATGGAAAACATTTCTACAAATCTAGATGCTCTGTGATAGGATGTCATCAATATAATAAACTGGATGGGTTTCATCATAGTAAAATCAATGGTAACTAAATGAATAAAACAAAAAATACAAGGAACAACCACACCAAACATGTATAGACTGAATATCTATAGGTAAGTATAAATCCTATCTTTACAATGTATATAAATAGTATGTTTTACAGGGCTGGGGCTTGAATTCAGGACTAGTGAACAGGCCTGACCTTCTTATCTTCAAGTACAGTGATCTTCCCCTTCATCCACATTTCTGCACATTTACCCAGATCCTGAGTTCAAATCTAAAGTCTGGAAGAATAAACAGTGTGAATTGCCAGCCAGGGAGCTATTTTTTTTTATTTTACTTTTCTCAGTACGGCGCTTGAACTCAGGTCATGGCAACTCTGCGTCAGCTTCTATCACGCTATACGGGAGTGCAGCCACTGGACCCACAACTGATACTGGGATCCTAGAGCCCAGGCCTTGCAGGGAAAACAATGCACAGAAAAAAATGTGGCCTTTTTAAATTTTCTTCCTTTGCACGGTCACCCTCCTGGGGTACTTCATCTTGCATTGCTGAAGGCTGGCAGACTATCAGGGAAGCCATAGGCCCACTTGGCAACATAAGCCCTGATTTTGAATCCCCGTCCTGACACCAACCAATGACAGGAGATATTAAGAAACTGATTCCCATCCATAGGAATAACAATGGAATGTTATCAATATCATGGTTGAATGAGTTGATCATGAATGATGCTCCTATAAAATTAGACTGCATCATTTCAGGAGGCTGATTCATTTTATTTATTATTTATTAAGCATTAAAAGAATATTATTACTTAAAGGAGCACAATAATTTCATGGCACTGATTGATTTCATTAATAGTTTAAAGATGAAAACAATAACATTAATTATATGGAGGCATAATAAATACCCAAGAATTGCTAGGAATGTAGTCTATATAACGGAATAATGTATAGACATCTCTGGCACTCTATAAAGATATATATTTATTAGCATACTGCCATCTGCATGTCAATCTATTCTCATTTTGTTAACACCTGGGGCACGATCTCAGGTCCTGGGAACTGCCTGTTCACTTAATTTGCCCCAGGATATCGTGTTGACACTCACCCATTCATGAATTTGGCCTTGTAGGCCATGAATTCAGATGTCAGCACTCCCAAACAATGAATCGTGGAGTAAGAAGCTGATGGTGATCCATGTTTTCCTTTTCTCTGAATATCCTGGGTGTCAGGTATGAAGTGGAATACATATGCAGAATTATATCCTATGTAATCAATGTAATCAATGTTCTATGTGTCATAATAGTCAATAAAATAAATGGTTAATACATGAATAAAACAAAAAATTAAATAACTACACTGAACACAATATGGAGTCAACATATGTATACAAATATAAATC
Source organism: Dipodomys merriami (assembly GCF_024711535.1). Taxonomy (NCBI): domain Eukaryota; kingdom Metazoa; phylum Chordata; class Mammalia; order Rodentia; family Heteromyidae; genus Dipodomys; species Dipodomys merriami. Next base: position 223,739 of record NW_027206304.1, read on the forward strand.
ATATATATTAATTGTACATGAATAGGATGTTTTCTAATGGTGGGGATTGATTTCAGGCCTAAGGAACAGACCTGAATTTCTTGACTTCAAGGAGGCAAGCTTCCCCTTCTCACACAGTGCAACAGAGTTACCCAGACCATGAGTTCCAATCCCAGTCATGGCAAAAATAATGGCACCTTTATACAGTGTGAGGCCCAATTCTTAGGTAGTTCATTATACCTCCAGTTTATGAATGTGATTATTTAAATACTTCCCAAAGTATTAACTAAAATGGATCAGTGTCCTGTAATATAATTTTGCATAAGTTTATCCTGGAATCATTCAAGAACTGCGCATTAAATCATGACATATATCACATTCCATTGGTAATCATATGGAGAGGAACAAGTTTCTTAGGATCTCCTGCCATTCGAACTGTGAGATCCAGCTCCCACCACTTCAACCCAAGGATAGGGAACTCACAGGTCTGTCCAAGTACATCAGAAAGACCAATTATTAGGCAGGCAACAGTGGCTCTCAACAAACCTCTTTGATACTTACAAGACTGTGTTGTGAAGATCATGGTCAAAGTCACCCTAAGTAGGAAAGTCCTTGGGACCCCTGTCCAACTTCAGTGCCAACAAAGCCAGAAGCCCTGTGGCCCCACTGTGGAGGGCGAGCCTTGAGCCAAAACAGCTCACAGACTGTGCCCAGATCCTGAGTTCAAGGTCCAGGAGTGGCAACAAACAGACATACACAACTATCAGTGCAGCCATCCAGCTAAAGCAGGTCACCCTCTTGTCCCCAATTGAATTGGACAGAGTTCCATCAGAAAGGGCTGGGGGACCTGCTATCATCTTGACTCTGCCCATGATGCTGGCATCACAGGATTCCAGCCACACCCCCATTCTTTCATGTTTCTTTCTGACCAATGAGATACAAGAATGGTGGCCATGCCCACATTCCATGCTGCCCAGTAGCACCTAGATTCCCTCTGTTAGTTTACACCACTACCAGCAGTTGAGGAATGTAGAGGTGGCTGAGTGGTGAGCAAGAGACTCGATGTGACTTTGGAGTATAGTAGGAAATTGATGCGCCAGCCCACTCCCCAGCCACCTCCTTACCTTCCGGATTTGGTGCCAGTTTCAATCCTCAGACAATGGTGCGCTGCCAGCTGACCTAAGGCCCCTACCAGGTCTCTGCCTCTGGTCTTCTGCTCTGGGCCCATATGTCCATAATGCTGCCACCATGGCTGCTTGCCCCACCTGGAGCAGACACCAACAGCTTCTTCCAGAAGCATAGGTGAGTGACTGCCCCAGCACCACTCCTATGCGTGTCAGACACCCCTCTGGGGTACCATGACCCCCTGCTTGTTTCCCCTCCCTGGCTCTGAGAAGTCACCTTTCTGTCTTGGGCATTTCTGAAATAGAGACTTAATATATGCTCAGGCTGGGCTGGATTGAGGTCCTCCTATCTGTGACAGGTATGCTCCACCATGTCTGTCCTCTGTAATTGGAATAGTAGACATGTAGTGACATGCTCAGTCATAGGTTTTGATGGATTATCCCAAACTCTTAGTCCACAGCAGCTGATTCTTGACCACTGGTGAAGCTCTAGGTAAGGCAACAACCATCAGACCTCAGTCTCCTCACAGGAGAGTTGTGAGGAAACAATGGATTTATACAGAGGGATCTCTGGAGCATGGCTAAGCACAGAGGGAGCAGCCTTCAGATAAGGTTCTTAGCAATTCTGTGAGCATATGACAGGAAGATATCTGGAAAGGACTCAAGTGGGGCCAGTTATTTATTGTGCAACAGGTGGGAATTATGAAACAAAACATGGCTTTCTTTCATCATTACCCTATCCCCATAAGGAAGGGGATCCTTCACTCTGTTGAGTTTTGCAGCTAGGGAAACCGAGGCACAGAGAAGCCAGGTGACCTACTTGTGACCTCAAGTTCACAGGGAGCTCAGCCTGACTTCTCTACCATGCTCCCTAGGACAATGGGTGCTATTCAGTCCACTTCTTGTGGTGGGAAGTCCACATATTGTTAGTCGTGGGGCTTGCACTCTAGGCCTGGGTGCTGTCCCCAAGCTTCTCAGCTCAAAGGCTAGTGCTCTACCACTTGAGCCAACAGAGCCTATTCTGGATGTCTGGTAGTTTTTGGAGATAAGAGTCTCACAGAGGTTCCTGCCTGGGCTGGTGTGAACCATGATCCTCATGATCCTCAGCCTCCTGTGTAGTTAGGATTAGAGTTCTGAGCCACTGGCACCCGACTTACGTGTAATTCTGACTTACTTTCTCTCTCTCTCACAGGAACTGGTTGAATGGGTGCTGGAGCAGGCGGCAAAGCATCCCTATGTGGCTGGATCCCAAGGTGGCTCTCTCATTCTGGAGCTGGTCTGGTGTGTGGGTCAGGAGCTGTCTCACCTTGAGGAAAAAAAAATGTTCAGGAATAATTCCCTATCCCTGAGTTTAAGCCTCTGGTCTGGCAAAAATAAAATTGGTTAGTAAATGCAAAATAAAGAACCCATACTTGGAATATAGAATTGCTCCTTCCATTCTGACACCTGACAATAGTCCCTAATTCATATGCTTTACTTAGGATACTGTGTTGAAAAAAAAGTTTTGTTCATTAGGTCACAGAAATTAATGCCAGGAATATGCTTAGATGTCACTTGAAGATTAATTCTCAAAATTCAAAGATTCCGGGATTTTGTGTGGTCACTGCTAATCACAAAGGGAAGGGTAGTCTAAGTGAGATTTGGAAATGTTTTTGGTCAGTCATGACCCCCAAAAGGCAGAGTTGTGACAGAAGAGAAGGAATAACTCCAAATGGAAGGAAAAAATGATAGTAACTAAGGTATACCAGAAACTTTTCTAAAGGACCATTTTTGGTTATTGAAGAACTAGTTATCAACTACTTATCTTAATCTCTGTGTGCTAAATGTATCTCCTTCTATGCTATTCTTTCATATCTGATCTCCTTTGCTTTCTAAAAATCTCAGTCTTTCTGTATTTCTCTATGAAAATTTCCTAATACTAAATACACCTATGTAGAGAACAAGGGCAGCAAAGATGGTGCTGGGAGAGAGAGTAGGAAGAGCCCAATTGAACTTCCGATCAGTGCCTAACCAGCCCGTGAAGGCTTAGGTGCATGATAGGGTGTGACCTTGACAGTGATTGGTTCCTCTTCCTCCCTTGCCATGCCACCTGCCCTTTTTGGCTTTAAAAAGGGCTGCTCTCTGTTTATAAACGAGTTTTCTATTTGCTGTATTTGGCTACCCGCTGTGTCTGATTGTCTCCTGGGCTGAGGGAGGCTGGGGAACCGGTGAGCGCCCCATTTACCTTTCTTCGGACCCTGTCCATCTTTCATGGGACAGAAGAAGACCCAACATCTGGTGCCCAACGTGGGCCACGAAAGTAAAAGAATCTGGCCAAGGCTAAGCGGTCTCTTGGAGTAAGTGAAACCCTAAATTTGGTAATGCTATATCACAGAAAAAGGAGGAGGAGGCAACATTAGGCCTAGAAGGAGTACAGGAGGACTTGGGAAGTGAGAAGGAAAAGGAATGGGTCAAATTCGATTGAGAACACAGTGAAACATGCACAGTGGAAGTCAAAACAAGTAAAAGTTACCCCCTCTTACCCAGCTGATACTGACGATCCTAGGCCCCCTCCCTTTTCCCCCGAATGGAGGGGAGGTACGGCGCTCTACAAGACCTGTGAGATGGACTTGCAAGACCCAGATGGCTACCAACCTTTCATGGAGGGGCCGAAGGCCGGGAAAGTAACCTACTTGGAGACCTCCTCTGGAAAGGAAGGGCCACTCGAGAGCCCAGACTCTAGGGCACAGGATTTGCTTCCCCAAGAGTATCCAGTCAATCTGGCACCAGGAGCTAACAGGCCCTTGGAATGGTATCCATGGGAAGCTAAGGATTTTAGAGAGCTCCAAAAGGCGGTGGCAGAGAATGGCCCAAATTCTCCTTGGCCCAGACCCTATTACAGGATATTGCTTATCACCCACGTGTCCCTAAGGACGGGATAGATGTGGCCAAAGCCGTTTTAACTAGTTCTCAGTTTATTAAATGGTGTGCTTTCTTTAAGGAGGAATGCAGGGTGGGAGCGGAGAGTAACTGGAAGGCTCAACCCACAATACCTATTATTTATGTCATGTTAGAAGGGTCGGGGGAAGCCTACTCCACCGGCATCCAACAGGCCGAAATACCGTGACCAGGTGAGGCAGGTAGGACTTTCCACGTGGTACAAATTGGATTGATGGTCCTACTGAGTCCCCCATGGCAGGAGTGAGACAAAAACCTGGTGAGCCTCTACCTGATTTCATAGACCGAGTCGAACAGAGCATTCACTGCAAGCTACGGGCAGGGAACCTCCGAGATCAGTTTGTAAAGCTGCTGGTCTGGGAAGGGATGAATGCACACCACCTCATGGCCTGTGCAGGATTGAGAGAGAGTTCCCTGAGCAGATGGGTGGTGGCTTCACAGGATGGGGAAATGCAACAACACCAGTCCCAATCACTAGCTTTAGCTTTACAGGCTCAGATATCTGCAATGACGGAGGCTATTACTCAGGCGCTGGCAGCCCAGGGCCAAGGAACCCCAAGACCATCGAGGAGAGGGAGTTATTTTAAATGCTGGCATGGGGGACACTTTAAGAGGGATTGTTTACAACAATCCCCCAACAACTGGCCATTGGGCAAACCGCCCCCTATTCCCTGCCCTAGGGGCATGGAGGGATACAAGTTTGATTTAGATGGGAAGCCTTTAAACTTGGGGAGGGGCATACTCTAGCCCTGTTAACTCAAGGAGGAACCCCTTCTGCTGTGAGGCCCAGGCAGCCTCGTGGAAGGGCAGCCCAGGCCCATTGGACTGTCCCCCTGGTGGATGGACTCCACCCTAAAATGAGTATTCTTATAGGCAGAAAGAGGTTTCACAGCTTAATTGACACTGGGGCAGACCGAACCATACTCAGAGAGGAGGAAGTGCTCTTGGACTGGAAGCTTGCACCTGGACCCCCGACATTGGGGGTAGGGTGCAACTCCCAGTCCAAAGAAATGGTTGCCCTTATGACATGGACTAGCTGAGATGGAGAACAGGGAAAGATACGCCTTTGGTGGCAAAGAACCTCACTGCCAATTTACTAGGGCAAGACATGCTAAGACAAATGGATTCCGTGAACACTACAGACCATCGAGCATCCTATGATGATATCCTGGATGGGGAAGAAGCACAAAGTCTTAAACAGGATCTAGAAGGAGTTAAGGAAAGGGATTTTTTAAACTTTCATAATTACAGAGAAGATCAAAGGGGACCCACTCAGGTGCAGCCCATATCCCAAAGGCCACTGCCCGCCGAGTACTTCCCATTAGGTGGAAGCCGGGAAGCCCAACCTGGGTGGAGCAGTGGCCATTGACCAAACCTAAACTTGAAGCCCTCCACCATCTGGTGGAGGAACAGATAAACCTAGGGCATATTCACCCTTCCATAAGTCCTTGGAACACACCCATATTTGTTATTCAAAAAGCCTCTGGGGCTTGGCATATGCTCCAAGACCTACCTAAGGTAAATGAAAGGATGGAGCTAGTAGGAATGCCCCTAAGAGGCATGCCCTGAACTCCTGCTATGCCTTCAGAATATACCTTGGTTGTGATTGATATTAAAGATTTTTTTTTCTATCCCTCTGCATCCAGATGACTGCGAGAAGTTTGCTTTCTCTATATCTTCTCTTAATTTTTCCCAACCTGATCGGAGGTTTGAATGGACAGTGCTGCCACAGGGAATGGCCAATAGCCCGGCCTTCTGCCCACAATACTTGGCCACAGTTTTAGGGCCTGTGCTGGGTTCAGATACCTCCCTTGCCTATGCCTACATGGATGATATAATTCGGGGGCACGGAGACCCGAGATGCCTGGAGGGCCTTCTGGCCCAGGTTCTTGCCATATTAAAAAAGGTTTTTTTGTTTTGTTTTGTTTTGTTTTTTACCATAGCTCTTAATCAAATTCAAAAGGTAGCTCCTTTGAAGGTGCTCGGGACCCACTTTACCTTGACTCAGGACAGCCCCCTTAAGCCTTTGCTGGATATTCCAGACTTTCTGACCTTAACCCAACTTCAGAGTCCTTTAGGGGAAATCAATTGGCTGTTGCCATGGGTTTCTGTCCCTAAAGATAGTCTTGTGCCCTTATTTGTCCTGTTAAAAGACAGGATGCTACAAGAAGTTATTAGAATTACAGATAGCCATAGGGCAATATTTTTGCAGTTCCAAAAAGCCCTGGATGAAGTTTCTCTAAAGAGGTATTCTATTTGTGAGCCCATTTCTCTTTGGTTGTTTGCAGGTGTCATGTTAATTTCTGCAGTTTTAACTCAAAGTGGGGAGCCATTAGAGTGGGTTCACACTCCCCTGGGAGGCACACCTCGGGTGTACACTCAAGCAGACCAACTTGCAGATGCTATTGTGAAGGGAAGTATGCAAGCCCAAAGACATTATGGCCTTGAACCTCACTCCATTGTTTTTCCTTTTTGGATGGCATATGTTGAGTGGCTCACTCGAGCCAATGCTCGTCTTGCTCTCTCCTTGGAGGGGTTTCTAGGCCAAATTGACTGCCATTATGGGCCATCCAAATGGACTGTCATTTTATGGCGACTTCCCCTCAAAATGCCATCTCTATTTTCTTCTACGCCTATTCCTGGCGCCCTCCATGTTTTTACTGATAGAAGTAAGGCAGGCTCTGCATATGCAGCCTGTGAGGAGCAACAAAAGACCCCAAGCCAACAAAGATTTCAACCTTGTCAAGGGTCAGCGCAATATAAAGAAATGCTGGCCATAATCATGGCCCTTCAGGACATTGAAAAACCTTTTAATTTGTATTCTGATAGCCTATAAAACAAAAAAGGGGGAGTTAGCCCCCATATACAGTTACAGCGAGCTTTGTTTACCATTAACATTTTAAATTTTTCAAAAGAGGCAACTGAATCCAGATTTCATAAGCACTAAACCCTAAGCCCCAAGTGAAAGTCAGGTGGAAGGACCCCCTGACACAACAATGGAGAGGACCTGACCCCCTAGTTACTATGGGCAGGGGATTTGGATGTCTTTTTCCCATAGGGGAGACAGCCCCCATTTGGATCCCTGCCAGGAACCTTACATTTTTACCCATATCCTCTATACAAGAGGATGCCTAAGAATAAGATAACCAACAAGGAAATAATAACGGCCATGGCCGAGGCTTGTGTTTTAAAGAGAAAAGCCAGAAAGACAATTACTAACCATCCCCAAGGGCAACCAGGCCTTGAGAAGCTCTTGTGTTCTCTAATAATTGCAGATGGCGATACTCCAGCTGTTGGCTATCCTGACTCTCCCAGTCCTGGGAACGGCCCTATGGAATCTGCATCAACCTCAACAGGTGACCTGGGCAGTGACCAATGCTGGCAATGCAGAAATCATCAATAGCACCACAAGAGAAGCTGTCCCTTTGACCTGGTGGCCTGACCTTCATTTTGATCACCACCCTATGGACTGTTTAATATTTTTGTAGGAGTTAATTATTTTAATGTCACCTGTTTTAATTGTTCTTTTACTAATTGCTTGTATAGCGGCATTGAATCCATACTTATTGTTAAACAACCACCTTTTGTTATGCTTCCAGTTTAGATCTTGTCCAACCACACAGGCAAATAGCTGGATTAAACAATCCCCACCTCTGGACTCTGAAGTGGCAAAGACTGCTATCCCATCCTTCACTAGTGTTAAAGGGCTAGTAGTGACATTTCCTGGCCTAGTAATGCTTATGCTGATGTTTTTTCTATGCTTTCCTTGCATTATTCGTGCACTGAAAAACTCTCATGAGCTTAGTCAACCAGTTACCAAGCTCCAAGTGAATGAATTTCCCCCTCCCCTGCCGAGAGGAATCGCAGCCAGAGACAGGTAAGAGGGTGTGTCAGTCTGAGCAACCTAAGGCAGGGCCTTCAGCTTCGCTCTGAAGAATTTCCCGGTGACAGGTAAGGCAGACAAGGCGATCCACCCAACCTAATACAGGCGGGATCGCTTCTTTAAACAAAGATGGGGGGAGAGGGGAGATGATGTCGGGAGCCATTGGGAGCTGACAATAAAGCTCAAAGTTCATCTTGACCCCTGTGCTAGCTTAAAGGCATGTACAAGGAAATGGCTTACTTAAAAGACACCAGGAATTAATTGAACTGCTTCAGACTGTGGTGGGACTGATGTTTATTACTGTGCTAGGTGGGGATGTGAGGTAACTGGGATGGGCTCTTGGATCATGCACAAGGGCCCTCCCTATCCTTGTCTGTTGAATCTTGACACCCAGACTTGCCTGGAACCCCTGTATAGCCAATGCTATCCTTACCAATTTTATCCTGTTAAAACAACCTTTACAGAGGAGGGAAAAGCATAACTAACTGGGAGGTGGGTCTGCCATTAAAAAAAAAGGGGGAATCTGTAGAGCACATGGGCAGCAAAGATGGCACTAGGAGAGAGTAGAGTGGGCAGAGCCCAATTGACCTTCCGATCAGTGCCTAACCAGCCCGTGTAGGCTTAGGTGCATGATAGCGTGTGATCTTGACAGTGATTGGTTCTTCTTCCTCCTTTGCCATGCCACCCGCCCTTTTTGCCTTAGAAAGGGTGGCTCTCTGTTAATAAACGAGTTTTCTACCTGCTGGATTTGGCTACCTGCTATGTCTGATTGTCTCCTGGGCTGATGGAGTTTGGGGAACAGGTGAGTACCACACTTACCTTTCCTCCACCCCGTTCATCTTTCATGGGATGGACAAAGACCCACCACATCTATACAGATGGCAGAGGATGCTAATGTAAGGGTCCCATAGGTTGAGTCATTAATGTAACCAAATGGAAAAAAAAGGATATATTTATTGCTAATTCAATTTTTCTGAAAAGCTGCAATTTCATCATTTGGTTCAAATTTCCATTCTTTGGCTACATAGTGTCATTCAGTGCACATAAATGCAAATATGAGCGAGGTCCTGGTGGCTCATGCATGTAATCCTGACTACTCAGGAAGTTCGGATCTGAGGATTGTGGTTCACAGCCAGCCTGGTCAGGAAAGTCCAAGAGACCCTTATCTTTAATTAACCTCCAGAAACCTGAAAGTGGTGCTTTAGCTAAAGTGGTAGATCACTCAACTTGAGCTGAAGAGTATAGGGATAGCACCCAGGATCAGGGTTCAAGCCCCACAACCAACAAAAAAAGTGAAATATGACATTAATTTTCGCCCAAAGGAACGACAAGATCTTCCCAAGCAGAAAAAAAAATAATTCCAAAATGATTCAGTGCACCTACTTTTGCTGAGTTACTTAAGTTATGGCTTTTTTTTCTGGACATAGTCTTTTCTTTTAAAAATTGTCAAATATTAGGTTTATAATAAACTTCATCTAATATTTCTTGTTTCAAAAGAGAAATCAATACATTTGGTGTCACTTAGCTGTCTTATGATCTTAGTTCAATGCCAACCCAGGCAGGAGAGTCTGTCAACCTCTTATCTCTAATTAAACACCAAAAAACCAGAAGTGGAGTTTTGGCTCAAGCAGTAGTATACTAGCTTTGGGGGCAGGTGTGCAGGAAAGACAATTGTTCAGGGACAGACTCCAGCCTCTGGGTCAAGCCCCAGAACCAGCACAAACCAAATGAACAAGCAAAGAAAAAAATCCCAGATATTTCTTTGAGACCCTCCTTAAAGGTGCACTAGTCTGAGAAGAGGCTACTTTTACTTATCATACTCACTGGATCCTGCTTTTTTGGAATCTTTATTGCTCTGGAGAACTCAGGACCAGACTAAACGAATTGATAAATGTCTCCTGCAACAAGAGAATCATCTCAGGGGTGAAACATCCATCCATAAGACACTTTAAAACCTCCATGTCTTTGTTTCTTTGCTGTAGAACTCTTTTAAAACAACGTTATTTCCTTTTGTTCTATGCTGGACATCACATGGCACATTATTTCTTTTTGTAATCCTCTCCACTAGAAGTTTACAGAAAAGTTTTATATGAGTATAGAACACACTCCAAAAAGTCAGGGACAGATTTTCCTTCAAACCTTGGGATTCATTTCTTGTACAGTAAAAAGGAAAGCACAAGTTAACATGAACTTTGTCATTCCTCTATGTTCATTTCCTTTCCTGGGATCAGTTTCCACATCCAGTAGCAGTTACCTCCAGTAACAATAGACAGTGCTGCCTGAGTTATGATGAATGTTTTCTCGCTTCACTGAAATAACACAAGGACTCCTTTGGACCTGAGGTAACACGTCTTTCAGAGACAACTTAATAAAGAGAAAATATGAAATTTATGTTGCATATAAATACATTATCAATGAGTACATTGAGTTCAAACTTTGTAAGTTCTCTGTAAATTAAGGCGAATTTTAAATGCGAAGAAGGTTCTCAAATCATTCTTTTTGTGAGTGTATATGTTGCGCATTATTTGCCAGGTGTACATGCATTAACAGTAAGGGAAACAAGAGCAATAATAGGAAAAAGAGAAGTTCTGTGTTTAAGTATAAGGGGTCAGTATACTATAAAAGACTCTACAAATAAGACAACATTGAAACAATAAAGCCAAGTCCAGTATTTCGATTTATGGGAGTGATATAGAGAAAACATTACTCTCAGGTGGCACACGAATTATGAGGGCACTACTTTTCTAAATCATGCTTGCTAATAAAGCAACTTTGTAGAAAGAAGAATGGAAGTATAATTCTGCATCCAATGCAAGTCAGATATAAGAGTATGGACTTAACTGGAAAAAAAAGTCCATCTTGAGAGAGCAGGGATTTTACTAGCAATGAACTGGTGGCTAAGATGACATTTCTTTTTCTATCCTTTACTTATATATTTTTTTTGTTGGTGGTGGTCTTGGTAATTGAACTCTGGGCCTGGGCACTGTCCCTCTGCTATTCCGCTCAAGGCTAATGCTCTACCACTTGAGCCACAGTCTTCTTCCAGTTTTCTTGCAGTTAATTGGAGAAAAGAGTCTCGGGGACTTTCCTACCTGGGCTGGCTTTGAACCCCAGTCCTCAGATCTCACCACCACCCAGCTTAGGATCACATTACTAACCGTGTACACTCAGCATATGTAATGTGTATATTCATCTATCTTTATATGAATTTTTGAGTTAAAAGTCTGGGCTACAGTATAGACTTTACATTCAAAAAATGTTTGTAGTTTAAAGTTGATTCTACGGGATAAATAAAACCTAACAATGTAAAAGAGTCTGGGAAGTTCAGTTTACATCCAGCCTGGACAGAACAGTTTTTGAGACACTATCTATAATTAACCAGGCAAAATCTGGATTGGAAGAATGGCTTAGGTGATGGAATATGAGTCATGAGCAAGAATGATGAATAAGAGCTTGAGGCTTTTGCATACATACATATTAACATACACATACACACAGAGGCACTTATATATGCACACATAAATACACAAATGAAGCAACTCTCAGAGTATGTAGAAAAGTTAGAAAACAATAGAAAATATGTCCTGAGTAAGACTAGAATCAAGTGATAATTTTTAAAATTAGAAAGTCTTCAAGTGAACTTTCTTCAAAAAAGTTTGAGAATATTTTCTAGGTTGGGACCAGAAATAGTAAGAGAGTCAAGTAATCATTATTAAGGGGTTCAGATCCATGGAGGAATGAATCAGAGACCCGGCAGGTGCATTTGAAAATGTTCGTATCCTGTGTTAAATGTTAGAACATCTTTGAAAATAGTACATGAACAATCTGAGAAGTCTAGTGGATAGTATCACTGGAGAAGTTCAGAATTGCTAGTCTGTATCTAGATTAAATAAACCAAGAAACTATGTCAAGGCAGTGTGATACAAGCCTAGAATTCTAGCACTTAGACTAAGACAGGATATTAGAGAGTGGAATTACATAGTGATACCTTCCGTGGACCAGGTAAGATAATTTTGTCTTAATAAAACAAACAAAACAAGAAAGGAGTGTACAGTTGGAAGTTTGGGCTAATTTTGTCACTATGATTTGAGAAGTCAAGTTTCCTATTGCAATGCAACTCATATATAATCCTCAGTTGTGTTTTAAATGCTGTCTTCTTTACAAAACTAGATGCAAAATGGCTCATTATTCCCATGCAAAATTCCCATCCAAACTTATCATAATTCTGTTGGATTCCAAAGAATTAATGAAGGATTACAAAAGCTTAAGCCCAGACAAAAAGGAAAGTTCGACTAATGTAGGACTTTGTAGATCTTGCTAAATTAGAATTTAGTTTTAAATTAAATGTTTTTAATTTAATATTCTATAGGATACTACAAAATTCTTTTTAATAGAGGGTTTAATTTACAAATTCACAAATGATTCTTGCATTATATTTGCCTAGAATATTCTTTCAAGTGAGTTTTAATTAGAACTTATTTAATAGATAATTCTAACAGTTCATGTATGAAATGATAATGTGAATAATATAGACAGAGTTGCCAACAAATAGATTATATAAATTTATAAATTTAGAAAGACAGCAATTTTTGAGGCTGTGGTATAACATGCTATAAAGAGAATAATTGTGTGACATCTTCTTTCCTACCTGCATGTAACAGAGGAAGCAATTTCCTTAATTAGGTACCTTTGTGTACAATCAGAAAAAATGCTTAGGTTTGGAGTTTGTTTTTGTTTTTGTTTTATTGGTTTGTCCTAGGGCTTGAACTCTGAGCCTATTTATGCTCAAGGCTCCTGCCCTTCCACTTCAATTTCAGTGCCACTTATGTCTGTTTTTTTCTGGGAAGTTTATTGGATATAATAATCTAGGGAACATTCCTGCCTGGGTGGGCTTTGAACTGTACTCTTCCGATCTTAGCATCCCAAATATCTATGATAGTTAAAAAAGTATAAATATAAATAATATTTGCAAGTATTTTGATCTCAAGAATACTACTGGTGGAAAAATGATACAGCACAGTTTATTGTGGTGGTCTTTCCAGAACACGGAGGGCATCACATTAGCAGAGGTGTAGTATTTTTTCACAATAGAGATAAGCTATTCGTGATGTGAATTAAGGGAATTTTGAGGTACACCCTACATGGTGGAAACTGTTGGGCTAGGATGACTTTATGGCGTAAATCTTGGGATTGATGGTCATAGAAATAATAGCTTACTTTGATAAACAATTGCTTACTCTTGAAGAATTAATTATTACAGATGGTTTATAGTTTTATCCTCTACCAGAATGTGGCTATTTTTCTGTTGACTTCTCAATCTGTAACATCCCATTGGAAATTGAATCTATTGCAGAATTTCATAACATGCAAACAAATATGGAAAGTTCAGAATTTGAAAATGAGTAGTTATCAGTCATAGGAATTTTGAAGAACACATATATTCTCTCCTCTTAGCAATGTATTTTCTTTTAAAAGTTATGGGTTTCTATAGAATTACAATGATTTTGGTTTTGGTATGAGAAAGTACTAAATTTATTCTTTTTTCAAAATATTGGCAAGTATATTGTGAAAATATTGTCTAGTTGGATTCAAGTTGATGGTCCTCTGATTAAAAAGGGGTAATTAATTCAAATTAGATGCCAAATAGTATAGTTTTTTAAAAAGTTACTACACAAAGAATAATATTTACTATACCAATACAGTGAAATTATATTGTATGCAGCTTATTTTTTAAATTTAATTTTATTGTCAAAGTGATGTACAGTGGGGTTACAGTAATTGTAAGGTAGTGAATACATCACTTTTCAAAATAGTTACCCCTCTCTCATTTTTTCACAGTTTTCTTTCACCCCCAAACCCCTCACTAGTTGTAATGTACATTTCCAACATATTGTCTTGTGAGTTTTTCTATTGCATTGGTTTGCACTTTGTCCTTTGTCTCGCCATTTTGTTGTTCATCTTCCCTTCCCTAATTAAGGTAAAAGTATAGACAATACACAGGGTATCAAAATCAAATACAGCAGGGGGTAAACCATAAGGAAAAACCCCAAAGAAAATAGAAATCACATAGTACATTAAAAACAACAACTGCAAATAAATATCTGTTTCCATATCTTGGAGTTCTTTTTGCTCAGCATCAGCTTATATGAACATATATATGCATTACAAAACCACTGGAAAATAATATTTTCACGGACACTTTATCATGACAACAATATAAGTGTTTTTGATGGTAAAGGTGGAATTAGGATTGGTGAATTCGCAATTCTGATAAAGGAATTTCAAAAAAGTTAAAAAATTCTGACAGGTAAATTTTAAATGTTCAAACTTTTTAACAACTTTGCCTATAAAGAAAATTTAAAATTGACTGGGAAAATAGAGTTTCATGCAAAGAAATCCATAGAGACTAAGCTGAGAGGGAGCAATGTGGGTGAAGATGGCTCATTTTCACAGTAAAGAAACAAACCTCACAAACATTGCTGTAAATCCTGTAGGTTCCCTTGAGAATTGTCCTTACCCAGGAAACATATTCTCACTGTGAAACAATGTTGTACTGGAATTTAAATTCAAATTTCTTTTTAAAAAGGCATCAAAATTTATGAATTGAACTTTAATTACCAAACAGTAATTCTCTGAAAAAGATAATTTGGGTCAAAATATTTAGGGAGAAAGTGCCCTCCACAATGAAAGCAGGTATTGGGTATACACATTTCTGTTTATAATACTTTCCACAATGTCTTTGCAGGTGAAGCACTGAAACACAGAAAAAAAAATCTGATTGGATATCTTAAACCAATGATTTCTCATTTCTAAGTAGCTCACAAAATATAATATCCTTATTAACATGACATATTGAAGACTTCTCTTATTACATTAGCCAAAAAGTTTTGGGATCAGAGAATAATTGAGCAAATAAGAAAACACATTCTTAGAAGCCCTGGCTAAGCGTATTGATTTCAGCAGTAGAGGGATTCCAAAACTTTTTGAAATAGATTGTGTTAATATTTTTGCTACCTAAAGTGATTTTAAAGAGCCTATTTGGCTCACTACAATGCAGAACAGATTGAGTGAAGACATGAAAATAAATTCCACACCCAAATAAAAGAGTTTAAAAAGAAAAACCATGATGATGGAGCAGTGGGGGATGCCTTATAGTCCTTCAGCTTCACTAGACTTGAAGCCAAGAAGCTGTGATTAATTGGAAATCAAGCAAGAGCTAAGAGGAGAACATAGAAGTAGGACAAAGAATTATTGTCCATTGTAACAGACACTGTCACAAAGTATGGATGATTTAACTCTATTCTTCTCCATACATCTTGTTGAGCAAATGCAAGACCGAGAGAAAAATAATCTATTGAAATAATTTTACAAAGGATAACTTCACTGTTCCTCATATGGTATCTAAGGAGAGTCTTTTTTTTATTGTGAAAAAAACTGTACAGAGGGGATACAATTACATGGGCAAGATAATGAGTACATTTCTTATCAACCATTGTGGCTTCCTCCTTTGTTTCTCCTTCCCATCCCTTCCCAGACTCCCCCCTCACCCAAGCCTCCCCCCACCCCTAACCCCCCAACAAAGTTGTAAAGTTCGTTTTCGACATGACAACTTGTACTTCTCATTTTTGCAATGGTCCACCTGTATCCTTATTTAAACGACGTGTTTTTCCACTTTCCCTCCACAAATTATACCGACATCAAATAGAGTGAAAGCAGGGGGGAGGGACATACAAAGCAACAAAGAAATAATCATATAAATGCATTAGAAACAAATGCATGAAAGAAAAAAACATTTAAATACATATCTTAGGGTTCCTTTTCCTAACATCTCCTTATCTTACCTTTTCTGCTTGACTCATACACATACTAAGTATTGAAAATAAGGGAAACCATGGGACCTACGTTTCTTTGGGCTTGGCTTACTTCATTTAACATAATTTTTTCCAAGTCTAAGGAAAGTCTTAAGAGAGAAGATAAAAGTGGAGTATTCTTCGGTTTCCTCGAAGCATCTTGTTAGCAAAATATATCTTTTAGGTTAGAAGTTATTGAATCAAAAATGGTAGAGTCCTTATTTTTGTGGGCACTTTAAATACAAAAAGACTTTCACGGTAAAAGAAAAAGTTTAGCTAAATATTTGTGATCACAGCTTCTTGGACTGTATTTTCAGAGACAAAGTTTTACATTAGAGTTTGTCCTCATTAATATAGATGTTGGGTTTTCGTGGCAACCAAATGCTAGGGTGAAGTTTAATGCACTCTCTTGGACAAGATAACAGCATGATAGAAAAAAATGGTAAATATTTAGTGAATTAGTTTGACTAATTACTTTGCCAGAACAAAAAGGAAAGATATAATTCAAAATCACTTGACTTAAAAGAATGACGAAAGAGTAGTGAAGAGAGATGAGAGAAAATATAGAGGATTTTTTTCTCTCCAGTAGAGTAATGGGTTCTTGATCCGTTTCTCCCAATCTATCTTCACAAGCTAACAAGTGTGGCTTAGGACTGGAGTATCCAGTGCAGTGAAAGAGAACTCACAGAAGAAAATATTTGCAGCAGATGCAGGTGATTTATAACCTTAGACAATCTATTTAAATCTGTTCAAAATTGTCTGCTACCCAAAACTTCCCTCTTTGAACAGTTTTGTTTGCTTTTCCCAAGACTACCCTTCATTGAATATTTAAAATTTTGAGAGGTCATATTTATCCTCTCTAGAGGTTGCTGTTTGCTTGTGATTTTTGTGTGTTTTTGTTTTTTGTTATGTTTTTAACTGAATTTCAAAATGTTGTGCAAGTATATTACAATAAATATGTCTATCTAATTGTCCAATGCTCCTGGGTCAGAGTGACTCCTTCTATCATTCTCAACCAACCCCTTCTCCAAGATTTATTTCAGATTTACCACTTTTTTGTCACATGTGTACATTGAGTATTCTAGCTGTACTTGCCCCTTGTTCCATTTTCATTCATTCTATGTTTTTACTATTATTCCTTTCTGGTTTCAACTTCCTGATAGTCATTCTGTTAAACTATCTGTTAATACTTTGAAAGGTTTATATACATTCCATGGAGCTTCAATCCTGCATATACTTGAATGTATATCAGCTTATAATTCCATATTTCATTCATCTGCAATAACAACTTGCCAGACTGGAGATGTGCAGCCCCTAGACATGATAATATTCTCATTCAATTGGAAGATTAATCTTTAGTCAACAAGAAAGTTTAAAAATGGCTAAGAATGTATTCCTAGCTACCAGTTTTTATAAATGGCTTTGTACAAAGTTTTGTGATTATTTTATTTGACATGGGATAATATTTTCTACTACCTATAGGTTTTGGAAAAAGAAGAAAACTAAAATTTACTACTATAGAGGAATATGATAGAAATAGAAGACAGATTTTATATTTGTCACATCTCTGATGAGTACCCATATTCAAGATTTAAAGTCTTATTTCATACTATGTTAGACAGATAGGGAAAACATAAAACAACATATGATAAGACAACTATTTGTGACTTTTTAAAATGTACCTTATTAAATGATGAAATTTACTTTATTAGCTAGTGTTTGAGTTTGAATTATGGGAGGTTGATCTATTAAACACATTTCTGGAAGGCAGCTACTGAACAAAACAAATGGTGGGGGGGGACTATTTCTACACTTTAATGAATGGTTGAACGTGTTTGGCATTAGTGCTAGGTAAATAATTCAACTCTATTGTAACTTGCTCCCTACATTTGTAAAACTTGCAATGTCACTTATTATCAACTACTTGTCAAATGTTATTTTGGTGAATGTGATTTTATAAAGTTTTGAAAAAGAATATATTTTCAGGAGATTAAATGTAGATTATCATTGGCTTGAGAATGATAGCATTTTTACACTACAGAACCAAGATTTACTGTAGTACCAGTAGTTTGAAGCATTAAGGATCTTCTCAATTAATGTTTTTTTTAAAAATTACAATTGACCTGTAAGTCAAGTTTTCCCAGCCTTGGTAGACCAATTATGGATCTATCGTTCCCAGAACAATTTTTTTGGCCTACTTATACTGGACTGAAATCTTTCAGTAATCATTAGGAGAGGGGTATTAAAAATAATTTTGTGACATTTGTGATCTTGTTCACTCATATGGGCTGGTCATTTGTAAATTGTAAGTTTGAATTACTGTACTTTCTTTCAGATTTTGTGATCTCATATTTCATATTAAGTTGCCTTGCATTTCACAATTGCTTACTGCTAATTCCAGTGTTGTCAGGAATTGAGATGGATTTTCAATTACTTTGTTGGCATGTTGCATGGGCCTAGATGAGAAGTCTTGCCCTTGTTACTTGATGATGCGGATAACTGAGACCTGGGATCCTAGGACATGTGTGTCCTTCAGAAGAATAATAGCTTTTAGACATCATATCTGCAAAATTCGGGTATAATCATTAGTAATGCTTCAGAAAGATGGAGAAAATCAGTTTGGGACCAGTGAGTTAAAACAATAAACAGAGTAGCAGCTTAAAATCCCTAATAGATTAGAGGAAAACTATTTTTTTGGCAATGTGAATTCAGAAGACCAAGAACACTTAGAATGTATCACAAGTTTATACCAAAGATATTGCATTCATATTTTTATTTCTAATATGTATTCTAAACCTAATTATTTATATTCCAATACTATTTATTGGAATAAATATCTATTTATTTGTCAAATTATCAATTAATTCTAGTAAGTTTCACTGTGTGAACTAAAATATCAGCACATATAAATATAAAATGTATAACTATATACAAGAAAAAGGAACACGTTTTGCAATCTTCTGTTGTGGTTAGAGTATCAAATTATTTAAAGTATTTAAAGTATTATTTCATTATCTCTACCTCAGTGTTTGGAACAGTTGGACCTAAAGCTTTACCATTTGAAGATTTACAGCCTAGTGGCAAGAGGAAACACTTTGATTAAAACATTAACAATTTAAGGCGTAATATCGAGGAGAGACATATAGACTTCTCTTGTAAATCTGAAAATATTTGGTGATAGAAAGGCAGTAATGTAAATTCCTGCCTGGTTGGATGGTAGACGGGCCAGGACATTAGTTAATCATGCATATGAACAATTTTTTCACCTTCTTGGCTTTAGATACTTTTGAAATATTAGGTATAATAACCAATTATATTTTGATAAAATACCTTCTAGTCTAAACATTTCTATCTGAACTGTTCCTGACTCTAGAGACAGGAACTTGTAATTAAGATTAGTTTTGTTCCAGTAAGAAAATCTATGCTTTCAGGGTAAGATATTCTGGTTCGTCTGTTCCTAAATGGAAGAAAGGTAGAGGGTCAGGTAGACATTTGTGCCAATAAGATCTCATTTAGGAATTTTTAGGCTGCAGAAATTTAGAAGTAGCTCTTAAGCAAGGCTTACTTTGAATGCATTAGTTCCACAAAGCTAACTCAGCTGATAAATAAGTACTTGAAAAGCTATCCCCTTTGGACCTTGCTTTAAATTCTTCAAAGTATGATGAAATCTAAAATGAAAAAGACTTAAAATACTCATTGACAAAAAAAATTGCAAATGTGAGCAATCGACCAAACAGTGTAAGTTTTTTTCCAATATACACAGAATTTTAGAGAAGTAATATCAATAGCATTTTTAGGAACAATAAGGTTTCCTAGTTACAAATAGTCAACCAAGGATACATGCCTGTATAAAGATTGCATCATTAGCTACTTAAATTTAGAGGATACTACATGCTTCAACAGCACGTCTATCCAAATTACAATACAAAGATTAACATGGCACTTGCACAAGGATGATATGAAAATTTGTGTAGTATTCCATATTTTTCATTCTTCAGATGCAAGAAATGAAAAAGTTATTAAAAATTGATTACAAAAATACAGTTGTAACAATACATGTAATTCATTGAATTGAAAGTTAGTTTGACATCAGTGTATTAAATCATCACCTTAGAAAGGCCTTTACATAGCATAACCTTTACAAAACTTTTGAAATTAGATAACATTTTTATTTTATCCCAAAGAAATAAAATACTATAAGGACCTATGGGACAAAAAGGAATCTTAAACTGTTTCTATATGGAATGCTATCTGAAATGACACATTTATTAATGAACCTATATATTATGAAACAATGTAGAATTAAAAGTATTATATCTAGGAAGGATGAAATAGATTATGGATATTATACAAACAGAATACAGATTATCTTAAAATATCCTTTTTCAGACAAGCAATAGAAATATCTTTAGTTTCTGCATTACTCATTTCAACAGATAAGTTAAAGTTATTTCTGATTATAAAAATCACAAACTCTGCAGAAATCATTATTGATGTATACAAACAAATCTTGAATACATTTTGACATCAAAGTCCGGCAATTCACTTGGAAGAATAGCATGGAATCCATGAATATTTAAAGTAAGATATTAATGTGGCTTTTATTGTGAAAACTTTTTGTACGGACACAAAGATGGATTGGCATTTTTGATATTTAAGAAACTTAACCCAACCATCATGACTTAGGAGAAAAATTTTTGCAGCCTTCCACAACTTCAAAGAGGTAGTGATACATACTTATCCTTTTGGCAATATCAAATGCAGCTTCTTCCAAGTTGTTCTTGACCTGGTGTGATATAATATTTCAATAGAAGGAGATCCCGCGTACCTTTGTTATTTCTATTCCCAGCAGCAAGATGCAAGTTTGTCAAGAGTTCTTTAGTTTGGGCATTGGTATCTGCATCATGATGAAGAAAGAAAGAAGCCACTCTGGTATTATTCCACATATAAGCACTATGCAGGGTTGTCAAGCCATTCACAGTTATTGCATGAATATCTGCCTTGAGCTAACAACTCATGGACAATGTCTAAGTGTCCACTGTAGGCTGCCTGATGAAGAGAGCTATACTCATCATCATCCCTAGTTTTCACATGAGTGGCCTTTTTGGAAAGTAGTCTCTGCACTGAAGTAAGCCGATTATTTTCAACAGCCCAATGAAGAAATTTGCTTGGATACTTCTTCATTTTTTTCTAGCAAATGATACCATTTCTCACTTTTTCATCTAGTTCCTTGTCTTCATCAGAATTGCCTAACTAGAGACTTTGAGTACCAGTGGGAATGAGGTGTAAATGATTTCCCCAATAGTTCACATTGGTTGAAGTAGTCAGAAAAATCTACATTTTCTACACCTGTTTTTTCACCATGATTTTTTTCTCTTTTTCCATTTTTACTATTTGAAATTATTCTAACTGGAGAGTAGGGAATGGATAGAGAGCAGAAGAAATAAGTGCAAAAACAATCTTCACAGAAGCAAATTCTCAGAGCTATTTCATGACTTAGAAAAGGATAAAGTGGCTGAAGTTAGTATAAATTTAGAAGTATGAAAATGGGAGGGGGGACAAAGATGGCAACGGGGCAGTAGGGAAACGCCACAGCTCTCCCCAACCAAAAAGAGAGTTCGAGTTCCTAAGCTTAATCTCCCCAAGAGACCCACAAAAACAAAAAGATGAACACCCATAGAAATACAGGAGGTGGAAAATAACAAAAAAGAAAGAGAGAAAAAGAATTTCAGAACAGAGAAGTGCGAAGACTCCTCCCCCAATGCTTACTGGTGGTGAGCAGGCCCAGCAGGGGCTGCTGGAGTCCCAGAGACAAAGGGGCTGCCTGCAGATCACCCACACAGAAGGACATAAGAAACCAAGAAACAAAGAACTTCCACTCCTCTGGTCGAACCACTATTAAATAACCCCATGCTGCTGATGACATGTATGGTGTATATGTGTACACCATTATATGTTACAAACAATTTCCTCCAGGAAAGTTAGAATGAGTTTGTGACTTTAATTGAGCATCTTCATCCCAAAATACCGTGAAAATTGGGAAATTTTGTAATCACTTAATAACAATTTAAAAAAAAAACCACCAGAAAACTACATGTGGAGCTATGGCTCAAGTGGTAGAGCATGAGCCTTGAGCTGAATTGCTCAGGGACAGCTGCCAGGCCTAGAGCTCAAGCCCCACGCCTGACAAAAAGAGAGAGAGAGATCTTTCATGTGATTGATTCTAACATATTTATAAAATTATGTCTTTATTGCTTTGTATGTCCCTCCCCCATGGTATAACCCCTGGTTTCACTATATATGAAGTTGGTGTATGTGGAGGGGATGGGAAAAAACAAATCGTTAAAACAGAGATACAGGAAGACCCATTTCAACAATGAGATGTACAAGTCTTTATGTCGAAAAAAGAACTTTACAACTTTGGTTGGGGAGACGGTGGGGAGGATACGAAGGAATGGGAAGGGGAAACAAAGGAGGAGGCTACAATTCTTGATAAGAAATGTGCTCATTATATCTTACCCATGTAATTGTTACTCCTCTGTACAGTATTTTCACAATAAAAAGAAGTATGAAAATGACAAAAATATTAAAATATATTCATATATTTCATTATATAACCCAAACCAGAAAGCAAATGTTGTTTAGATGATTTCTTAAAAACAGTCTTTCAGGAGCTGGGAAGGTGGCTCAGTGGGAGAATGTTTGTCTTGCATGCATGAGGTCCTGGGTTTGATTCCTCAGCACCATATAAGAAGAAAAAGACAAAAGTGGTTCAGTGGCTCAAGTGGTAGCACCATCTTTGAGCTGAAAAGCTGAGGGACAGCACTCAGGCTCCAGAGTTCAAGCCCCACAAAAACAAAAACCAAACCAAAAACCTAAACAAAACACAGCTCTCACATTTGTATCCTCAATTCTTTAAAGACACTGCTTCAGCCTATGACTAAGATTTTAGGTATAGACATTTATCAACACTTCTGATTGAGATTTCTACTTGAGAAAATTTTAAATCAATATTTTGTTCTTAATTTTTCTCTTTGTACATTCACATGCACCTATAAAAAATGGTGTGGACATCCCAGTAACATTCTCAAAGTACCTCCTGATGATGAGTTACGAAAAGTTGTATTCTATTACAAAAAGGAAAACAATGCTACAAATAAAGAAAACTAATGATTAAATATTAATGGTTAATAAAATAAAAACCAAACACCAGTGTTTCCAGTTTTTGAAATGTTCTACATATTAGATTTTACTATTTACTCATATTCCTGTACATTTAAAACTGGCTAAGATTATGATGTTCACAAGAGTTTTGTAGGCTACGAGTAGCCTTTAAGGTTACCCACTAAGGTTACTCTTAATTTATGGCTCATCTTATCATTTGTATATGGCTTATATCATATTTGTTCCTCACTAACATGTAAAGGAAGGCCTCAAGTTTTAACAGAAACTGTGTAGTTAAAATCTTAACTCTTCACTGTTTTTTTACACAGACTTTGCAACTTCTCATAGTAAAGTTTCTAAAAACTCTGAAATGTACATACTTAGTAGTATATGTCTGCTACCATAAATCTTAAATACTTTATGGAAAAGTTTTATGACCTGCCAAACAGTCTTAATTTTGGCATATATAAGCAAATTCCCAGTATTAATCATATTTAAAACAATAAAACTTTTAACAAACCTTAGCACTTGCTACAGTGCTCATTATGACAGGTGCCATGTATAGAATAATGAATTTCTACTCTTACATATCTCTTGAACAACAAATATCTGGAATTATTTTGTTTTTGACATATCTCACTTGACTTTATTCTTAAATGTGTGCTTGCTTAAGAAATATATGGTTCTAAAATTTCACGACAAGTCTTTTTAACTTATTTTTTGTTGAATTATCTAGTTTAGGAAAATCAATTCCAAAATGTTCTGTGCTCAGTTTGGCATCACATACACTAAAATTGGAAAAATACAGAGAAGATTAGCATGACCCCTACGCAAGGATGACATGCAAATTGATGAAGATTTCCACATTTTTACAACAACAGATCCTGGAGGGGATGTGGACAGAAGGGAACCCTACTCCATTCTTGGTGGGAGTGAAAACTTGTACAACCACTTGGAAAGAAGTATGGCGGTTCCTCAAAAGATTCCACATAGAGCTCCCTGATGACCCAGCAATCCCACTTTTGGGCATTCACCCAAATGATCAAACAAGATCATACTATAACTACCAGCACAGCTTTGTTTATTGCAGAATTGTTTACCATAGCTAAGTGTAGGGAGCCAAGGCGAGACTCCGCCCACTCCCTTGCAGTTTTGAGGATTACCACTCCAGACGGTGCTTGGCGGGACGCCTGGGCTGTGCGCGTGCGCGAGCAAGGTAGTGTCCCCAGCCAATCCCATGACACCTGGTGACGGTAAAAGGCAGGCGACCAACAATAGAAAAGACCCGTGTTCGAATTCCCTATATAAGCGGCTGTATTTCGGGTGCACGCTCTCTCGCGCCCAAGCTCTCCTACAACTAAAAGGCTCTCCAATAAAGCGTGATCTGAGAAGACTCCTGGAGTGGTGGTCGTTTTTCCTCGCTGGTCGAGTAGGCGGTCACTACAGCTAAGATATGGAACCAACCACGATGCCCCTCAGTAAATGAATGCATCAAGAAAATTTTTTTTGTGTGTGTATGTGTGTGTGTGTGTATGTATATATGTATGTATGTATGTTTCTATCTATCTACACATACATATATATATTTGTATATATGTATATACATATATTTATATATGTATATTTATATACATAAATATAAATTGGAATGTGTATATATACATATATATATATACATATATGTATATATATATATTGGAATTCTATGCCTCCATCATAAAGAATATCATCGCCCAATTAGTTAGGGAATGGAAAGTCTTGGAAAAAATTATATTTACTGAAGTAAGCCAAGTCCAAAGAAACATAGGTCCCAAGGTATCCCTTACTTGCAATAAATAATATAAGCAGAAAACTGGGATAAGCAGAAAAGATCAAAAGCTATATGCATATTACTAGATAAGATGATGTTAAGCTAAATGAACCCCAAGATAAGGATAGAAGTGATTTTTTAATTCTTTCTTACTGTTGTTTCTAACATATTTATAATGTACGATGTGATTTTTTTTTGTTTTTTTTTATGGTCCTCCCCCACAGTATAACCCTTGTTTTCACTGGATTTGATGTTGGTGCACCTACATCCTGTAAATACACTTCTCTAATTTGGGAAAGGAAAGGGAAAAATCAAAATGCTTAAATAGATATAAAAGTTGAGCCATTGTAACAATGAGATGCACAAGACAATATGTTGGGGAGTGTGGGGGTATGGGGATGAGAAGTGTACTTGTGGAGGTGGAGGGGAAGGGATGGTGGGGGAAAAACAAAGGAGGAGGCAACAGTGCTTGATAAGAAATGCACTCATAACCTTGCTCATGTAACTTTAACCCCGCTATACAGTATTTTTACAATAAAAAACATTAAAAAATGTTCTGAGATGGAAGAGTTTATTTTATTTTACCCATATAATATTGTTAACAAAGAAATTAATGGGGGGGAGTATTGGGTGGGGGGCCAGGGGGAGGCTGGGAATGGATGGGAAGGGGAAACAAAGGAGGAGGCTACAATACTTTATAAGAAACCCCAGGGATGGCACACACACACACACACACACACACACACACACACACACACACACACACACACACACACACACATACACAAACAAACAAAAAAATTAATGGAAAAGACTGAACCAAAGATATTTGTGTGTGTGTGTGTGTGTGTGTGTGTGTGTGCGCGCACGCGTGCCTGCATGTAGGTGTGCTCAGAGTTTTAACTCAGTGCTTCATGATCTTGCTAGGCCTTTCCTCTCTAGATTGGTGAGCTACTATATGAGCTACCTCTCCATTCCTGGACCTTTGCTAGTTTGTTTAAATTTTTGAAAAATAATCTTAGGAATTTTTTGCCCTGATTGGCTTCCAACTCTTATCCATAATTCTCAGGGTCCTGAGAAATTATGCAGAGTAAACAGGATTACAGGTGTGACCAACCATCACAAGGCTTTCAGAATAATTTTCAAAGTAGAAGAAAATTTACTTCACGGGGGACCTGTTTTATCACTTCCTACTTTTAAAGCATTTTGGAGTGATTATATGTGAATTTATTTCATGTTGGGATTCTTAAAGGAGAGTAAGTGATGGTATTTAAAAGTTTTAGTACGTTTTTTAAAAGGATACTGGAACTTTGGGACAGAAGAAATTTGCCTCTCTTTGGACCTCAATTTATAAGCTCAGCTCTGTGCATGATAACCCAATGTCACCAACACAATCTGTGTTGAAGACAAAATGTGACAGAAAACAATTACTATGGGCAATAATTGCTATGCTATGTTTTATTGGACAAGATGAATATTGAATTGAGAGTGTAAGAGAATGGAGAGATTTCACCTACCGTTTTTGTATTGCTGAAAGGCTTTTGGAAACTTTGACTGATTTCCTTCCTCACTGTGTGTCTTTGGGCCATACACTTAGTGCCTTTAATTACAATTTTTCTCAACTATAAAATGGTAATAACATTAGCATCATAGCAAATGTTTTCTTAAGAACTAAGAGACATAAAACTTGTGAAATACTTAACATAAACTACGAATGAACTTTGAGTTTAGCTAGCAGTTTTTTTAATACTAAACAGAATGTGATATGTATTACAGAAATCATTACATGTAGTAAGCCACCAGAAGAAATGTTATCTATTGACTATGCTTTGCTTCCAAGGAAGCCAGCTGGATAACTTCTCATGCTGTAAATCAAACTTCTTATCTTATGTCTTGATAGTGCTAAACTATCAGGGTCAGAATAATGAAGGAATTGTAGACTGAGCTGAGGTCCATATGAAAATGTTCAAAACTGATAAACCTTAAAAGTAACTAAGCAGTATATTGTGTTTTTCATCATTTAAGTTAAATTGCAAAGAAATGGAAGACCTAGAAGAATGAATTCTCTTTTTGGTAACCTATCATAGGTCCTTAGCAGGATGAACTCTTTCCTCATTCTTGTAGAGGCATCATCAGATGAGAGGAACTCTATTTTTTTGGTTGCTTCTTTCAATTTATTCTTCAGTTTGAAATCTGAACTACATGAGACTGAAAGAAACCAAGGAAAATTAGACACACAGGATTTGGAAAAAGCAATCAGAGTAAAATAAACTAAATACATATAGCCTTGTAAAAGGCTTCACTGAATTGAGTTATATAGTCTCAAGTATAAGCAAAAAATGATTTAAGCAATATCATATTATTGAAAATTGAAAAATGTTAGGTGTTGCTCAATTTTTTCCTTTCTACTACCAGGAATGTATTATTGATTTTATATAGAGAGATTAAAGATGGGATTAACAAGGAACTTGATTAAAAATCGATAAAAGCTCTGAATAGACATGTTTTCCAATATGCTCTGAAAATCACCAGTGGCTTTACAAAGTTGTGTTTAATATCAATTCTATGCTGGCTTAATGCTGTGTGAATAGAAGTCATTAGAGAAATGCAATTCAAAATTACTATGATACTACTACATAACTATTATAACTCTTAAAAATATTCGAAGGCACTTGGTGTGGTGGTAAAGGCTTGTAATTCCAAGCATTTGGGAAGTTGGAGTAAGAGGATTTGAGCTTAAGGCCAGCCTGGGATACTGCACATAGTAAAAACATGCCCTTTAAAAAAAACTTAAAAGGTAATAATGTTGGTGAGAGTGTGAAGAAAAGGAAAATTTCTACACTCTTGGTCAAAATACAGGTTAGTATTCTCATTGTAGAAAGTAGTATGCAGTTTTCTAAAGAAATGCAAAGTTGAAATATCATCTGACCAACCAATCATATGATTAGTTCTCTCTGGGTAACTCGTAAATATATCTATAGTTCACTGTTATTCACATTATTCACAACAGGCAAGATATAAATCAAAGTTATGTGTTCAACTATAGACTAATAAACCAACTGTGGCACATGCACAAATATAATTTTCTGTTTCATCCTTAAAATAGCAAGAGATTTCTCCCATTAGCCACAACTTACAATGACCTAAAAGATGTAATCTAAATGAAGTAAAATGTTGCTTTCTGTTCTTTGTAAAACCACACACACACACACACACACACACACACACACACACACACACACACACACACACACACACACACACACACACACACACCAACCTAAGCAACAGAGAAATTTTTCAAAAAGTAAAGCAACTGGAATTGCTGGGGCATTTAGGTCACAATATAGATGATAGTAGATATACAGGATGACCAAGTATAGAGTTGTAATGTCTAATGTGAGCATACAGGGGACAACACTGGCCTTACATAGGAATGAAGCTAAATATGTAGGAGTTGGTCTTCCTTGTAGGGGTTTCTCTTTTAGGTGTTCTTCCTTCAGTAATGGATGAGATGAACGTAATTCTTTACATATACTTGCCTGTTTGCAGAAATAATAACAAACAATACAGCAATAACGTTTTATGCTCAACATGGAACAAAATGCCAAATTAATGTACATGAAATTATCCTTGATATAAACTAATCATTACTAATAAGGGAACCCATGGGACCTATGTTTCTTTAAGTCTGGCTTCACTTGATGTGATTTTTTTCGACGATCTCCTATTTCCTTACAAATGAGTTGGTATCATTCTTTATGATGGAAGCATAGTATTCCATGTGTATGTATGTGTGTATGTGTGTGTGTGTAACTTTTTTTTATCCATTCATCTACTGAGGAGCATCTGGATTCATTCCATATCTTAGCTGTGGTAAATAATACTGTGATAAACATAATTGTGCTGGTAGATTTACTGTGGCCTTGTTTGTGATCACTTGGGTAAATGACCAGATGTGGGATTACTGGGTAATAGGGGATCATGATTATGTACATCAAGGATAATCTTAGTA